>NW_027225574.1:300000-552500 GCF_038994185.2 Dermacentor albipictus | reverse complement strand
GGATCACGGTACCTCATACCGTTTTATCGATTACGGCTAATTGCGTCTGCCTGCCAGTGGTGTTACGTTTCGCCTATGACGCGCGGTGTAGCCGGCGCGGATTCAACGGACGCCGGGGCTTCGTTCAAGGTGGCGGACATTTTGGCCCGTTCGGAGCGGCCGCGACGCATCCCCGCCGAGCGCGTCCCGGCATGTTTCAGTGCCACGTGTCTTCGTGTGTGCGTGTGTGTGTGTGTGTGTGCCCACGCTTGTCAAAGCGCGGCAGCCGGGGAGAGGAGCTCCCCAGTGTGAAGCGAGGAGGTCTGACCGGCGCCGGCCCGGCTGATGCGTCACTACACTCGTCTCTACAAGTCTCTCAGTCCGTCCGTGCCTCGCTGTCACGTGGTGTCATCCCGTGACCTTCCTTCTTGCCCGCGACGCCAAGAGTATTGGCGGCGAGGAGTTACGGAGTCGCCATCTAGCGGAAGCGCCTCGCTGGCGTAGTATGAGGGATCACGCGGCGCGCCCCTCATAGGTTTTGCTGTCAGCGGTCACTGAAAACACCACGCGCGAGCTCTCCCGGACATTTCTGTAAGTACTTTCGAAACGAGAGAAGTTTTTTAATGTCTAAATAATAATCTTGGGCAAACTGAAAGCACACAATTGTTTACAGACGCTATCTCTTTACCGAATACGTACAGTGAACGCCACTGCAAGCGGTCGCCGCAATAGAGTCTCCCGAACCGGCTTCTTGCGTGAAAGGTAGGTGAACGCTAAGAGCACGTTATGTGAAATATGTTCTTATAGTGTTTGTATAACTAAATGGAGCGTAATAGAACGAAGCCTCAATGCAGCGATCGCGCAGATTCGCAGCGACCGACTGCGCGTCTGCATGCTTGTCCGCGCACTGTTTCGCTTTCTCCGCGCGCGCGTTTTCGCACCGTGCCATGAGCTTAAGGCCGCAGAATATGAGCATTTGACAGTATGCAAGCGACCATTGTTGCGTGGGTGCTATCAGAGTTGTTCAAAAAGAACTTCACTGTAGAGACTTCGACGCCTACGATGGACTGTGACGTGCCGTCGCGACGATTCAATCTTTTTTTTCTTCTAAATTATTTGACCTTTCAATATTATTTCTCGAGTTGCGTCGTACTGTATGTTTATCGGTGTTCTCGGCGTGCCATTTCCCGCTGCTTCATTTTTTGTAATCCAGTGCATTAATTCATAACACAAACATGACCATATGCCATGCTTTTTTTAAATGTGCTTCTTACCGTTGCCTTTCCACTCCACTCAACTTGCCAGTATCTATAGCATCGACAAGTTCATAGACCAAACAGTCATGACATTAGTCGGGCAGCGGACTCGGGCGAGCGTCTCAGTGCGCGTCCCTAGAACATCGCAGACCGGGCGCCGTAGCAGAAATCTTCCTCGCGTCTGTGCTTGCTGCATACCCGAGTTGTAGCCGATCACTGTTTGGCGGTTTTATGCTTCGCGAGCCAAGCTTCACGCAGTTTTTTGTCCTGCGGCTACGTGTGAATAAGGCTCACACCGGCCTCCGTTACGTGCGTTCGGCCCTGCTGCACCGAGCAGTAGCCTACCATGTTGCGCGCCTTCAAAGGCAGCCACTACATATTGTAGTGCTTTCAAGCGTTGTAAAGGAGACACTCGAAGCGGGAAAATTTCGTCACTAAATGAGGACCGCAGCGTACGAGGGAAATTATACCCGTGTCACACGGGCGTTTGGAAGGCCTTCCAACCGATAGTCAGTTGACTCAAAGGTCAAGTTCGAGCTGCTACACGGGCGGTTTCGACGGCCGCCGAGTCAATAGTCTATCGAGTCAACGGAGCACCTTACAACTCTATCGAAATCTCGATGGCCTTTGAGCAACGGAGACGGAAACGGCGCGAACATGCCCTCTCGTTCACAGTGTGCTCCAACTCACGGTTAGAAAGAACAAATCAAACCAAAATGCTCTAAAACTACTATATATGAGTGTTATCAATTATTCAATAAAGTATTTTTGCCACTTGATATGCGCGAACTACACACACTCTCGACAACAGCGACGTGTAGCGACGCAAACGTTGCCGCAGTTTCGCTACTCAACAACTTAAAAACTAAACAGACATGTAAGGCAATGTATAAACAATTGTTTTAATCTATAAACAAACATAAAAGAAATTATAGTGCTTTTAAGTGGTTTTAATGTTGTTTAACTTTTTGTGACATGAAAACGAAAATAAAGATACGCAACGCCACACAATTTGGCGAGAAACGCCGGAACCACTCAACGGCCTTTCAAAAGTGCCGTGTAGCAGCGCGACAACTTCTTTGAGTCAATAGAGTTCTGGCGTTTCGAAGGCCGTCGACTGGAAAGCCTTCCAAATGTGCCCGTGTGACACGGGTATTAAACTCGTCTCCAGCTCGCTTCGGCGCTCCCGAAGCAGCCGACGCGGCCGCTATGTCCACGTGATCCCTCCTAGCACGTCACGCCGACGGTGGCGCCAGCTTTTCCAGTGGTGGAGCTCGAGGCCAATAAAAGCAGCTGCTCCCGGACGCCAAGAGAGAGGCTCCGATTTCTTCTGTTGAGTAATGTGCTCTTCCGTCTCTCCACTTCGGTCGACCTGACCGCCCGCTCTTTGCGATGCTAGAATAAACAAGTTGTTCTGTTAGCAGTCGACTCATGCTTTTCCGGGACCTTCGGATGCTTCCAGTGGTGCCCCAGGCCCCCAGGCCAACGCTACCCTTGGGGCTTGCGACCCATTTGCAACAACGGGCGCCAGCGGTGCGATTGCAATAACGGGTGTCAGCACTGAGGTTCCAACAGTGGTCAATTTTGGCTTGACAACACAAGTGCTGCCACGCGGGATGTCTCTGGCCCAGTTTTGCTCATTCGAGGATCACTCAATAGCATCTATTGAGGTAGACGTCAATTTAGCCGATCCTCCTCTACCATCTCCGTCGACAACTTGTACCATCGCCGACTTACAGAAAGTGATTGCGCCCGACATGCCGTCCGAGCACGCTCGTGAGCTCTACCGCGTTCTGTTTTCCTACAACGACGTGTTTGACTTTAACGATCGTCCTTTGGCCCAAACTACAACTGTTAAACATCGCAGTAATACCGGCGATGCCCCTCCTATTCATCGCCGCCCGTATCGAGTGTCACCGGCTGAGCGTCAAGTTATTCACGCAGAAGTTCGCAAAATGCTTGCCAAGAACATCATAGAACCGTCATGTAGTCCATGGGCGTCACCTGTTGTACTGGTAAAAAGGATGGCTCATGGCGCTTTTGCGTGGATTATCGGCACCTTAACAGGGTTACCAAAAAGGACGTGTATCCCCTACCTCGGATCGATGATGCCCTTGACTGCCTCCATGGTGCTCGCTACTTCTCTTCTATTGACCTCCGCTCCGGCTACTGGCACATTGCCGTGGACGATCTCGACCGCGAGAAGACTGCTTTTGTAACACCGGACGGTCTTTATCAATTCAAAGTGATGCCGGTCGGTCTATGTAACACTCCTGCCACTTTTGAACGCATGATGGACTCCCTTCACGGTTTCAAATGGTCCACATGCCTGTGCTACTTGGACGACGTCATAGTATTCTCCCCAACGTTCGCTACGCACCTCGAGTGCCTCTCGGCAGTCCTGGACGTTTTTCGTCGCGCCGGTCTGCAACTGAACGCATCGAAGTGCCAATTCGGCCGTCGCCAGATTACAGTCCTTGGGCATCTCGTTGACGCGAATGGAGTGCAACCGGACCCAGGCAAGAGCCATGCTGTTACGCACTTCCCTGTTCCGAAGTGTGTCAAGGATGTGCGCAGCTTCATCGGCCTTTGTTCCTACTTCCGCCGTTTCCTGAAAAATTTCGCGGCCATAGCACGACCACTAACCACTCTTTTGAAAAAAGACGCCCCTTTCCAGTGGGGCGATAACGAGGCCTCTGCATTCTCGCATCTAATCGACGTTCTCACAACGCCTCCCGTTCTGGCCAATTTCGGTCCTTCTGCGCCTACCGAAGTCCGTACTGATGCCAGCGGTCACGGAATCGGCGCAGTACTGGCACAATGCCAGCGCGGCAACGACCGTGTTATCGCTTACGCCAGCAGGCTCCTCTCACCCGCGGAGCGCAACTATTCCATCACTGAGCTTGAGTGTCTGGCCCTAGTTTGGGCGGTTGCGAAGTTCCGCCCATACTTATATGGCCGACCCTTTTCCGTTGTCACAGACCATCACGCGCTTTGCTGGTTATGCTCACTGAAAGATCCTACAGGAAGACTTGGTCGCTGGGCATTACGCCTCCAAGAATATTCATATACCGTCACCTACAAATCTGGCCAACTACACAAGGACGCTGACTGCCTGTCTCGTTACCCGGTAGACGAGCCTCATGACGCCGACTGTAGTACCGCCAATGGCATTTTCTCTGTGTCTGCCTTCGCTAACATCGCCGATGAGCAGTACCGAGACCTACCGCTGCGAGCACTCATCGAGCGCCTGCGCTCTACACCTACCGACGCGTCCGTTCGCTGCTATGTTCTCCAGCAGGGCCGCATTCTGTACCGAAGGAACTTCCTCCCTGACGGATCTGATCTTGTTGTGCCAAAACATCTACGACAGATTGTGCTCTTTGAGATGCATGACGCACCTACTGCAGGACATCTTGGCGTAACCCGCACGTACGACCGCGTCCGCCGCCGCTTCTATTGGCCTGGTCTCGCTCGCTCCGTCCGACGCTATGTTGCTGCCTGCGATACCTGCCAGCATCGGAAAACACCTCAGGTGTTACCTGCCGGTCATCTCCAGCCGATCACTGTCCCGGTGGAACCGTTCTTTCGTGTTGGATTAGACCTCCTCGGTCCCTTTCCCACGGCATCCTCTGGCAACAAATGGGTAGCCGTCGCAACTGATTACGCCACGCGATACGCTATCACACGGGCTCTCCCTACCAGTTGTGCCACTGACGTCGCGGACTTTCTCTTGCGTGACATTATCTTACTTCATGGCGCCCCGCGACAGCTGCCCACTGACCGTGGTCGTAACTTCCTCTCGAAAGTTATCGCCGACATTGTACGTTCCTGCTTCACTCAGCACAAGCTGACTACCTCATACCATCCTCAAACCAATGGCCTGACAGAGTGGTTAAACCGTACTCTTACCGATATGCTGTCAAAGTACGTTTCCAAGGACCACCACGACTGGGACAGTGCCCTTCCTTACGTCACATTCGCTTATAATTCTTCCCGGCACGACACCGCCGGATTTTCTCCCTTTTATCTGCTCTAGGTTGGCGAACCGACCTTGCCCCTTGACACGGCACTTCCTCCTGCTTCGATGTCAACAAGCGAGTATGCGCGCGACGCCCTCCCCAACCACGCACGCCAGCTTGCCCGTGCTCGACTGACGGACTCGCAAACCACTCAGCAGCGTCAGTATAACGCCCGCCACGGTGACGTACAGTTTTCGCCTGGTGCGCTCGTGCTCTTGTGGTCGCCCTCTCGTCACGTCGGACTTTCACAAAAGCTCCTTTCGCGATACGCAGGACCCTACCGCGTGCTGCGCCAGGTGACGCCTGTGACGTACAAAATTGCCCCTGTGAGCGCAACCTCGTCATCTACTGTGGCATCTAGTGAATATCGTGCACGTCAGTAGGCTCAAGGCCTACTACACTGCTTCCGAGTCCGGCCTTTAGTCGCTCCGGGACGGCGCTTTTGCTGCCAGGGGTAGTGCTACGGAATAGTATTACCGATGACGAAGAGGCGAGCAGTAAGAAGGCTACGACGAGTGGAGGCTAGCGCGGGCTGTTGCCTCTTGGCCAAGTGCGGCGTATTACGTTGTAAATATACGTGTATATAGCTTGTCATGTGCGTCTTCTTACGTAACAAATTTATACATGTTTCAATAAAAACTGCGTTGAGAGTTAGCGCTCGTTTTGACTGCTGCTAGTCTCCTTCTGCGTCACTTCACGCTAGAATTCAAGATTATGCCTCCGAAATTCACTATTTCCCATAGGAGACGTGAAAAGGTCCTGTAATATGGAGAGGGACCGGGATACAAACGTATTCTCGAACTACGAGGGAGCTTTTGTACGGTTTGTGTTCACAGATCAGCCGAGAAACGCTATCACTCTTTCCTTCGTTAAAGTAGTTTTAAAGCTGAACTTTTTAAAGTGAAGCTGCGTATGTGCCGGCTGATGCCTTGCCGCGAATACAGCAACTTCGACCATTGCAGGTATATATGGATGTTGGCATGCGCAAATGGGCGTGGGAGCAATCTTGGAAAATCCCGCAGAATGTACGTGACACCGGGTAAACAGGTGTCCGAATGCACAAGAACAAGACGCGAGAAGTGAAGTCGGCAACAAAAACACCGTAGTGCGGAGAAAAGGAAAGGTTAAGTGAACGAAATGAAACCACAACGTGCATTGAGTAATGAACGGTGAACTGCATAGAAGTAATCGCATTTCAGTAAACATACGATATCCATTCGCAAATTGATCGATTCGAACAGACTCGCGGGATCCTGCATATTTTTTTAATAATTTCTACAAACAACTTTTTTTCGACCAGGGAGCCTCATTGAGCGTGTTCGCAATGTAGAAGGAAGAGCGACATCGATGGGAAAGGAAAAAGAAAAGTCGAGGCGCGAGAGCTACTGCACAATTCAGACACTAAAAGCCGCGATAATTGCGTATAGTGAAGGAGTCGAATTAAGTTAGCGGCCTGCAGGTGCATACCGTGGTGGGCTCTTAGTTCGGATACATTTGATGCAAAGACTCGCCTCATTGGTAGCTGTCCGACGAGAAGTTGCTGGTAGTGGTTTCCTCAGCGAGTACAGCAGCGGTGGGGGCATGGCAAGGCCAACCCCCGAGAGCGCCGTGTGACAGTGCAAGGAGCCGGACGACAGAGACCGACTGGGGAGCGAATACTTGGCTTCTACTTCGTCCCAGGGCACAGCCTCCTTGGTTACCCAGTAGGGCTGTTCGCGCTGTGAAGGTGCAGGAACATTAAAGCGGCCACTCTGCTTGCGACTTTGAGCTATGAGAACAAGCCGACACATCGTAGTTGCCACGTATTAACGTATATACGGAGGGTGTTTTCATAAGATACGTATGAAGTTACAAAAAGAAAAGGAAACCGATTTTTCCAATATATAAAACGTCTAGCAGATCTTTTTTGCTTATAGTTCAAAATTTATACTTGTACACCATTAGTGCCTTTACATTTCTAGTGCCCGAACCATTACAGAAATTACTTGCTGCCTGTTGCTGAACGTCCTTTCCACATGTCCAGCTTTAGCAATACGGAAAACGATCACGAAAGCTTAGGAAAACGTCCTTCAGTTCTTGCGATACAATCGATCGCCGGAGTCTCAGTTCGTTGGCATAGTGTTGTTGGCAATGGAGCACGGTGAGATAGTTTGGCAGAGAGTTGTTTACCTCCTCAGCAGTGGTTCAAACCGATACTCGAAGTAGCTCATGCAAGGCGCACGTAGCCACTATCGACCACCTTGATATCAAATAGAATACTGCGAAAAGATATATTAAAACATTTTCACAAACGCACTGCTTGTATGGGCCAGCGTTAACATAGCTGGCAGACATTTTGTCCTTTCAATGAGACTTCACGGATAAATGTGTACCACCCGTAAAGCACTCATAATAGAACCAGGCTGAAGGTGGAACTACAACCATTGCACATAGTGGTCTACGCCATAGATAGCGATGACCAGTGATTATAAATGTGGTTGTGAATGTAATTATAAATGGTGATGGACGCTCGAGTACACGCTACTGATGCGCACGTACCTTCATCTGCTGCACATACCCCCAGAGATGCAACTTCTCGGGGCTTCCGATTGTCTTTCCCCTACGTTCTGCGAGCTTGTCGATGTGGTCGAAGGAAAACTCGAGAAGCTCCTCCATGTCGACCTTCTCGTCTGCAGACAAGCAAGGAACACAGTTGGAGTACGATGGATGCAAAACTTTAATGAAGGTCCCGATTTTTTAATTTTATTTACATATACCTTATATGACTAAGCCATTGTGTAAGGGGGCCAAATATAAAAGTCTATACAAAGTGGGCTAACAATCGAAGAATATGACGGCAAGTACAGCAAACCCTGTCCAGAACGCTATAGAGTAAAGAAGGGGCACTATGACAACGGCTGCATTGTTACAGGTATAATCAGGCGATTTATGATCGCACCCGAATTACAATTGTACCAGCGTGTCCAACCCGTGTCCCATTCATTGGGGGCGCGTTAAAGATCCCCTGGCGGTCAAAATACTTCCGGAGTCCCCTACTACGGCGTGCCTCAATCAAAACGTGGTTTCGGCATGTAAATTTGGAACACAATTGTACCAGCGTATACCGGGTGTCCCAGCTAACTTGCACCAAGCTTTTTAAATAAACGAAGAGCGCCAGAGAAGTTGTACCAACTGCATAACAGCGGTAGCTGCGTGTACTGAGCAGTATTTTTTTTTTCATCACTAAATAGTGTTTTTATTTGGCCAACTTTCATTATTGCTTGAATCTAACATCGCAATTATAACGTTGTAGATCGCCTCAAATAACCTCGGATGCAAGCATTTTTTTCGTGCTAAAATTTGACTGGTCGTCTTTTTCCGATAAAGAACGAAATTGCGCAAAATACGAAAAAATTGGGTTCCAATCCACGCCGCGAAAGTGGTTGGCCAGCGAAGCTGTGGTACCACCTTATTCGATAGACCAATGCGACGTAGCCTTGAACTGGGTCCTGCCGAGCCTGAGCACGACGCCGTTGTGCATATTGATGTTGCTGTTCCTTTCGTCGCTCATGGTACTCGCGCTGCTCTTCAGGCGTCGTAACTGCGTGGCTTTCCCATAGCGCTATATCACTACACAAATGAAATTAGTTGCTCGGTGGGCTCTTTCACATATGAAAGTGTAGGGACGTCGTTCCCTGCTTCGTATGCTACAGTTACCTCTTCCCGGCAACGGCAGCTTATGCACCCGTAATCATTACGGGGAAAAGCTTGCGGCGAACGGTATGCGCGAAGGCGAGCTTTCAGGTTATCTTGTTTTTGGATGCGACAGCATATTTCCCATGAAGCAGAAAATGCGGCGAGCGCCCGGCGTGGACATCCGATGATCCCGAAATCCACTTGACCAAGTGACGACGTCACGTTCCCAACGCCGGACATGCTGCGGTTCGCACTGCGACATCCACGATGAAATAGAGTGAAGTGAATTAAAGTTAGAACAAGTGAGAGTAAGACGACGTAGGTGGAGTAAAGCGAATGAAGGTGAAGTAAAGTGGTGCGAGGGCGCGAAAACTCATAGCAAAGTTGAGTAAAGAGTGTTGAAGAACACGTGAAACGTATGACGTCATGCGTCATGGACGTAACCAATTAATTAGAGAGATCATTTATTGAATTATTCAATTTACCCTACAGGCTCGGAGGAGCATCGGGTAAGGGGGAAATCACAAGTAAGGCAAAAAGGGAAACAAATGAATTTATACATTGTGATTTGTCACGATGCTTTCGCATTCAAATCATGCAAGGATACTTAAGTGACTAGCTTCTGAAAGCGGAGCTGTTGAAGCTCGAGTTCCAACCATGCCCGGCGACCGCTCAAAACGCGGCGCAGCTAGGCAAAGGGAAATTAGAGTGTCTATTAGCCCCGAGAACGAACACGAGCGGCGCTGCGAGCGCCGCTCGCGTGACGTCAGGGCACGGACTCGCGCCTGTCGTCTGCTACAGTTCGGGCGTTGTCCGGGCGCTTTCTGCGGTGTTTTCGTTTGTTCGGCCTCGTTCTCTCTGCTTGTATACTTATGGTGGTCGTCTCAAATATATTTTTACGACGTCTTCCTTTGCGAACATTTATTCAAAGAGCTAATTTCTTAGACAACAATGCAGCTCTCGAAGGCAACGCTACAGTGCCAGCCGAAGCGACGCAGACCAGCCCATTGCGGGTTTTTCATACGCGCATAGACAATCGCAAAAGCATAGCCTATAGGAATCCAGTTATGATACCATACCTGCCGCGCTGCAACAAGTATGTCACAAAGTTGGCTGTATATGACTTCTACAGCAGTCACGTTGAATTTATTCCGCTAAAACAGGTTTGCTCACGACGAGTAGTTCATGGTATAATATCGAATTTTTGCATTTCCTCACAGAAACGCTCGGCAGTAGCACGGGGACTTAACTAATACAGGAGCTTAGATTCTACACGCCTCACGTGCTTCTTTACCTGCTTGTCAACATTAGGCGGTTCTTCACGCGTTTATTTTTTTTAAGCGGCGGAAACTTGAAGTAAAGTTAATGAAGGCTTACAGCTATTTACAGAGTACAATTAGGAATGTACCAATATATATTCCCTTTTCCGTGCTACACGTTCAACTCACCTCTTTAGAGAGCGTTTGTTAATGATTAATATAGTTTGTTATGTTCCTCTTTTTCTGTCTATGTTACCTAGTGTATATCATTTATTTATTTCAATGCCGCAGTGTGTTTTGCATTGTTATTGTGGAAATATTTTACTGTTCTTTCATATATTGTATAACTGCAATGTTTTATGGCCACTATATAAATGTAATTTATATGGCGTTTGATGTGTTACCCCATACAGCCATATTGTACCTAAGAGGGTGAGGTTACCTCAAGCCGCGTCTGTGCGGCTTTTTTCCCTCATCCACCTCCATTTACCACTCCTCTGCACATGTGTGTGTGTAAATGGAAATTAATAAATCAAATCAAACTCACTTGAGAAATTTACTGGTGCTTGTTGCTTGAGGAATATACATGACGAATCTGTTTGGCAAACTGACACAGGCTGCTCGGCCCAATTTTTTAGTGAAGCATGCCTGCTGGACCGCATAGCTGCAGCCAGAAAGACGTCGAAGCGTCAATGACTAGTAGTATGGGACATATTCAAGATATCGAAATTCCCGCGGTGGAGGGTCAGAAATCAAGTGAAAGTATATGCAAGGCTTGTGGTGCTTTCTTTATGAATGTTTGCGGCTGGATTGGAGCAAACCTAATTTAGCCTTAATTTATGTACCGACGAAGCGAATTGTTATCCGTTTGTATAATTAAATAACGCTGGATCGAGACATCGTGAGACAGAAGGTGCTTGAATTTTCCTTTTGTAGGCAATCTAAGCTGCGGTGTAGTAGCTCGAGAATACTTTAGCCATTCCAGTTGGCGCTGTAAAAAATGCTTTATGGTTTTATTTCGAAGTTGTAGTGAACTGATGGGTTTCGCGAACATAGCGTGCCTCGCCATACGGACAGTCGATTGCTACCGTTACGTGGTCAGGGGTGTGCCATATTGTCGATAAAGGCTACTGAGGGCCACTATGAAACATTTCATCACTTTCAATTGAGTGGCTCTCGATCTTAACAACGAAACTTTTCTCTCAGGTGATTGCTACTATGGTGTTTGTGAATTAACTATGTAAATACTCTACATGACGCGCCGTCGTGTTAGCATCCATGAGCAATTCGTTTTTTGGAGGCCTGTTTCAGAGGGGGATGAAAGTAGCAGCAAACTTTTTCATAAGAAATGCGCGCCTAACTATTTTTTTGCGCAACAATGAATGGCCATATTTGAATAGAACAACCCACCAGAGTAATAGGAATCGTGATGACAGCTTCGCTGGGCAGTGTCATTCTAACATCGGATAACATGTTGACGCCAATTACCAAATTTTTCTTCCACGTAAAATGCAATGCCTCTCATAGCTAAATACTAAAGGAATGTTAAGTGTTTAGCGAAGCATCATACACAACTTCGCGCGTTGAGTTTGCAGATATTCTTTTTTAGTCAAAATTTACCGATAGACACGGCGCATATATGCATTGCAAAACCTAGTAGACCATTTTAACGCTACTTAGGTTGCGATATCCAAGCCGCAAAGTTTCTCGACTCACACGCCTTTGAAGAGGAAACTGTGGTTAAGGTATGGCAGCTGAAAGAAGCCGACGTATCCTTCAATACGTACGGCTCGAGCCACCCATACCCCAAGCATACACGAAGGGAACGAGCGCGCGCGGCAGCCGAGCGAGCCGGAGCGAGCGGCGTCCTGGCCGTGACGTCACTCGCGAGAGGGCGCCACTCCTAATTCTCGGGGCTAATAATTATAGGCGAGACAGAAAGGTAACAGCTAGGAGCGCGCGACGAGGCGTTCATTTGAGGGACCACCAGCCCTTTGTGCGCAAGCAAGAGCGGGCGCGAGAAAATCTCGGGGCTTTTGCTCCTGGAATATACGAGTCTGCCTAGGCACTCCGGAGGAGGTTTCTTAGCGCGTGTTGTATGCGTTTGTCCTCTAGTATCGCCGGCATTGCGGAGTGCGGTCGAGTTTGTTTGCGCACTGCCGCTGGCTGTGCGCGCGGTGAGCCAGTGGGCACGGACGCGCCATTTGGTGATCGCCGTGTCTGAAGGGGCAAGGTTCTGACTGGTGGTGTATAAGCCATGGGTCGCTTTTTGCATCGAGACCATAGATTTTTTTTTTTTACAAGCACTGCTCCTGGAGGGCACATGTAACCGGCAAACGGAGGCCTCAGGAGAGCACCAGAGGTTGCAAGAAAGCAGGCGGCGCAGGGTCTCCGGGGCACACAAGGGGTAGCGGGAGCATTGAAGCTGGAAGCAGGGTGGCCCGTGCGTTGGGCACGCTTCGGCCTTTGCATCCGGCGCCTTTAACCAGCGAAGGCATAGCATTTAAGGCCCGCACTTTATAGAGGGCGTCACTTGGAAAGTTGAAGATTTCAAGGAGAGGCCTATAGTCCTGCAGTGGACATAAAAATAGGCTGATAATCTCATGACGAGTCGATTTCGTGGCGCTCATTTCGCCTAAAAAAAAAATTGCCTGTCCGCGATGGCGGACAGCCGATCTTGTACAGCCCTGGCACGCTTCGGCCTCGCCAAGCCCCAACCCGCGCACCAGTCCGGGTTCTAGCTTTGGTGTCCCGGAGGCGCCGCCAATAATGCAAAATAATGACACGTTGGTACAGTTAGTAAAAAAAAAACACACGATTGAATAAATATATTTGTCAAGCCGCCAACTTGTGACGCTAAGTTCAGCACTACCGCGCCCCGCGACTTCTGCAACACCAGTCAGAACTTTGCCTCTGAGGGTACGTCGGACAGCCTTACTAGATTTCGCTCTGCCTACTACCCCCCTCAGGCCGGCGCCGAGAACACGGCGCGCGCCTCCCGCTGTGAATGGTCGAGTTTTTGGAGACTAATAAATCCCGGGATCCAAGCTCCGCTGCAAAAAAAAAGAAAAAGAAGAAAGGAAACACGGTGGGGCGCTTGCGCGACTGCTAGTGCTGCGCTGAAGTGTGCAATGGGTGAGCAAGTCCGGCCACAGCCAGACTGTGGTCACGGGGAAGTAACACGGCGCTACGCTGGTTGTGGGCCTCCGGCTCTTGTTGCATAACAGAGGAAAAGCATGCCACTGGCCGAGCGCTGACGATGCGATAAAGCGTACAAGACTGCGAAAGAGAAGGAAACTGCTTTTTATTCTCGCGCAACGAAGGAAAGGGCGGGGCTCGTGATAACTATGGAAGGCGAATACTGCTACAGTAGTGTGCGAGTTGGGTAAAAATGACCTGATAAGTTCCTACGTCGGGTGAACTCATCCAAGCGCGAGAGCGTAAGTTTGCAGACAAACTGCGGTCGTGCTTATTCGTCGATTGCGCAAGCACCGTATCACGTGGTTTTGATGTATTTCGCAGGTTTGGCGAAAACCAGGAAACTTCAGCACGAACAAAATACTTCAAGCCCAGGTGATTTAAGGCGCTCTGCAAAATTAAAATTGGCCAAATGAAAACAACAAATAATTAGTGATAAAACAATGGTTGTAAAGTACACACGACTACCGACAATATGCAGTTGGTACGATATCCCAGAGTTCCTTTCTATTTGTTTTCTTAAAATCTTAGTCTAATTTAGCTGGGACACTCGGTATACACCTTGTGCTGAAGCTTTGCGCAGTTGACAGTCGCACCAGAACAGAGCCTAGCGAATGGGTGAAGGGAGAGGGGGCAAAATGTAAAGGATGCGTTAGACGTCTGTAACACCTCGGATCGCATTTCACAAGGCTACGGGGCCTTGCGACAGGGGTGCGTCGGCGTTTACACATGACACGTCGAACGTTCCAACAAAAACGCTGGTGACAACGAACCTCCCAGAAAGCATACTACACAATTCGTGCAACGCATACAATCTGATTACTCAAAGTTTGGCTAAAACATAAAACCAACGATAACATGCGAGTAAGTTCAAAAAATTAAATTGTGGGGTTTTACGTGCCAAAACCACTTCCTGATGAGGCACGCCGTAGTGGAGGACTCCGGAGATTTTTACCACCTGGGGTTCTTTAACGTGCACCTAAATCTAAGCACACGAATGTATTCGCATTTCGCCCCCACCTAAAGGCGGCCGCCGTGGCCGGTATTCGATCCCGCGACCTCGTGCTCAGCAGCCCAACATCATAGCCACTGAGCAACCACGGCGGGTTGCGAGTAAGTTCCAATGATGGGAGCGCGTCTCGCGCTGAGCGGTAAGAATAATTTGTTAGCGGGAGAAATGCAATCACCGAGAAAAGGATGAATAAGTACACGTGCCAATCTGCATAATATGCTACGACGTTCGCATCGCTCGCTCTGCCAGGGTTATCTGCGCAGTCCTGTTTGCTAAAACGAGGTGCATCAATAAATTTAAAACAAAGAAGAAAATGTAGAACAGTCTGAAATCATGTGCCACTGGGTTTAAGTTTGCAATATTATAGTCATTGTAAATATTCCGTATTATAAACATAAACACTACAGCCTATTATCTATGCATGACCATTCGCTACAAAACAGTTATATTATTCAGAGAACAGTTTTCCCACAAATCATGAATGTTTCGCAATACGTAAACGTCAATCACAAGAACAAAAAAAAAAGAATTCATTAGCACACGCGAGGTACTGTAGAGAGGCGACGATTGCAAATACTTGAAGCTGCGTGGCCTCGCTATTAGTGGCGGTGCGCGATGGCGCCTCGCGGAATATAAAGGTACGGCACTAGCACTCGTGAAGCGAACAGCGCAGCAGATGGCAGCCAACCGGGTAAAATGTTCGGTCGATTGCAACGAGGGCCGCCGATCTTGCTGCTAAATGCCGTGCCATTGACGCTCGCGTGATAGAACGTACAGGAGTGCAGCAGCAGAAGCAGCAGCAATCGCTCTCGCACTTCGCGACGCTGAGAGCAAGGGAAGGTCCGCCCGTGTCCTTACTGACTCACAAGCGGTTTGTCGGTTATACCTGAATGGAACACTCCCTATACAAGCCATTCGAATCCTGGGTCGCACACTACAATGGACCCACGGTATCGTCTGGTGCCCCGGGCACGAAGGCCTGCAGGGCAACGAAGAGGCGGACTGCGCAGCTCGAGGTCTCACTAGCCGAGCGGCAGACCACACCGTTCTTCAGCCCCCGACAGACCGACGAGCGACCCACGAGTTATTAACGACAGGTCAACAAATACTACAGAACCAACGGCTCGGAAGAACGCAATACGCTCCCCCACACAAAGCTCTCAATAAACTCCAGGCAAGGGACTGGCGCCGCCTGCAAACTAGCACATACCCACACTTGTCACGTCTACACGCAATCTACCCAGACAGTTATACGTCCCGAACATGTCCCTGGTGTAGCAACCACACAGCGACACTCGCGCACATAACACACGAATGCACCGACCGTCCGGGCGACGCAATTTCGCCACGAGTCACAACACACACACTCACTACGTGGTCTTGGGAGGCGAGACTCTCCGAACTGGACCTGGGTAGCCAACTGGCGACCCTCGACCAGGCCCGGCGAGCCGCGATCGCCAGTGGAGCCCTGTCAGAGGGAACCACCCAGGAATAAACCGCGCAACCGTTTCTCCAATAATAAAGTTCCTCCTCCTCCTCATGACTGGAGTGAGTGTGTGCGCACCTCAAAGGGACTACAAAAACGAGGCGACAACACACAGCGCTAGGAATTTTGTTCTTGGGCATCGCTGGGCATGTCTCAGTTTACTGTGCCGTGATCGCGGTGCGCCAGTCAGACTATAGGGAGAAATGATTTTGTCGAATAAGTAGAAACGCATTACAATTCCCATTACCATTTCTCTGCAATGCTAAGCTGACAAAGTGCAAATGAAGGCATGCTTCCAAAGAAGCGGCGAAACACCGATAACTCTAGAGGAGCGAGAGCCGAGAACGTGAAAGCAACCGGAGGAATCCGCGAACCTTGGATATGCTTGAGCGCTGTATGAGACGGCGCAACGTCGACAGAAAGCCACGCGTTTATCTGTGCATAAATGCAGTGCTATACACGGGACTTCACCCGCCTATGAAGGTCGGTGGCTACGGGCTTCGGCTGCTGGGTACGGGGTCGTGAATACGATTACCAGATTTCCGATGGAGCGGAGTGAAAGAACGCTCGTTTAGGAAGGGAGGAAATGCAATGCTGAGCTTGCGAGCGCGCGCGGGGAAGCGTTTGCAGTGCAGTGTCCCGACGACAGTATTTTTCTTTGTCGGAGTGCGCAAAGCACGCACTACCGTACGCGGTCGTAGATAGCATAAATTTCGTACCCATGCGTGCTGTTGGGAAGCTTGCGTTAGGGGAATCAGTGTTTAGCCCTGTACCATTCGGCGTACAGCAGAACACTATTCTTAGACTTCACTTGATGCATACTGTGATATTGAAATTAGAATAGTTACGAAGCGCTCTTACAGGCAGAGTACCGATTACGACATAATTCGATAATTACTTGTATGTCAGCGGAACATGCGAAAGCATTTTGTTCGCTTGACGGGAAGATGGCACAAAAACTCTAAAAGCCAGCAGCATTCTTTTCGCGACTCCCATTTGCTTTGCTATCTTAGCCTTGTACTTTGCGCCCGAAAGTTGCGCACTTTGAGAGACGCCGTTGTATGAGGCTCCGAATTAATATTGCCACCTACCGGATCTTTACGGAACGCTTAAACCTTAATTTGCGAGTGCTCTTCCCTAAATGCGGCCGCCGAAGTTAGCAGGCACCAGCATATCCCCTTCGCCTGCCGTTTAGCTCTCTTTACCGCTCATTTTAAGCTCGTCGTGAGGGTGCAATATTAGGCCCGAAAGGGTAAGAAAAGTCAGTCAGCTCGTTTACCCGCCCGGGTAATCAATATACAACCCCTACAATTTGCTTGCCTTCCGTAATTTCGACCTCGGTAGCAAAGACAAGACGGCACGCTATTGCGGAAAGCCTGTTGTTACGCTTACCCCACAGCACCTCGAGGACGTTCTCGTCGACGCTGTAACACGACAGCGATCGCACAGAATCGGCGCGGGCAGCTGCATTCCTGCTCTTTGTCTCCGATGAGTCGCGCAACGTCGATTCCATTGCCTGTGCGCGTTACAGCCGTTCTTCAATGCACTGGTACTGCTGGTATTGCACTAATCTCACAGTGCGGGACTGGCGGAACCACGCGAGCGCGTGGGTTTAAATAGCTTTTGTTCAGGTGCCGTACTGCAGCGCATGCGCATTACATGACTCGCGAAAATTGATTCCCACCGCATGTCTTACGTCACCGGTGGGCTTCTGCGTCGTCAGCGATACGCTTTTCATGCTTCTTTTCATCTGTTACGTGGAAACATAGAGAGTGTAAGGGTAAGTTGAGTGGTTCAGTACCGATGGTTACCGCCGCGATTATGAAGAGTGTGAAACGGTAAACGTTGTACAATGACGTATATCATTTTACTTTACGTTTCGTTGTACAGTACAAAGCAACGAAGTCTGTCTGCTACCTCAATTCCGAAAGCAAGGTGGGAATAGGTTCGTGGCGGCAACGATTTAGGAGCAGCTGCAAGGATGCATTATGGCGATAGCACCGGAAGACGAAAGCTGGATGGTTATTGCGCTCTCCCAGCAAGGGTATACTGGCGACGCGCTATCGCTGGTCTCACGGAATGCAACTCACGGGCCGTTGGCGTTGGAAAGCGCACAGGCATTTCTGTCTCTGCAGTAAAAGATGACAGTCCAGTGTACGGTGCACTGTATCTGCTTTTATGCGAAGCATATTACTAGAGCTCAACCCAGCTCCTCAGGCGCGGCGGTGTCGCCTTCAATACCACGTGACACCGTGACGTCACGACAGAGGAGAAACGGGGCTCCAACTCGCGCCGTCGCTCGCGGCGTCACCCCCCGCATCGGACGCGGTGAGCGTCGAGCAACGCAGCGTTCGGCGCGACAACGAAATGTGCGCCTGAGCAAGCGCCGCACGCCTGAGCCGACGCCAACGACACCGGCTTTTCAGCGACACGAGCTCCTTAAAGGGACCCTGAAACGCTTTTGACGATTTTCTACAAACGTGCTGAGTCGTTAGAGTAGGTCCTTCTGATCATTAATTGACACATCTAAGTGCTCTGCGTAAAGCGTGTAATTTATTATAAGGTTTTAAAAATGCACATCGCTGCCGATCGCAGCGCACTGCTCGGCGGAATTTTAAGCCGCCCCTACCCATATGACCGAAATAACCCATATGACGTCAGTGGGGCGAGCTATCCGATTGGCTGACCAGGACGCGTGATCGATAATTTTTCCAACTTTATGGTAAACAAATGATCTTCGTAATAGTTGGAATGTTAGTTAATTTGTTTTTATAAAGAGAAAGTAGCATAAAGGGAATGCACAAGAACAATTTTTCAGTACACTTAAGCACTTCCGGCACACAGCAAGTGTCGTCTGCTTGTGTTACAACGTACTCCATTTTGACGACAGCTCCGCGGTCAGAGTTGGTCTCAGTCTTTTCGCGAGCACTATGATTCGACTTTGTTGTCTTGTGGACTGCAAACGTAGCGACTGGCAATATATCAAGCTGCGACATCGTGTCCCTCTGCAAGGCAGCGTACGAGCGAACTGGCTGCTGCGCATCGGACTACCGCTATCCGATCGGCGCCAGGAATTTGCGCGTTTGTGGCCGTCACTTTACACCGGAAGATTACTAACGCAATAGCGTTTCGCGAGTCCCGTATTAGGGCAAACATAAGCGCAAGGGGACAGGGTCTGGCCGCTTGACTGTGCCGTAACGAGATGAGCCGAGATGAGCTGAAGGGCAAATGTGAATGGTCTGCATGGTGCAGCCACCTGGTGGCACAGAGCTCAACCATACAAAGTAGCAGCAGCGAAGTGTATTCTTTGCTGCTGGTGTGTATTTTTCGCAGGAGTGTAATCATCAACACGTTGTTTTTATAAATGTTTAAAATGTTTTACACTTGGTTAGAGCAATATTAGCGTATTGTTTGGCTGGTTAAGCGCTGCGCCAACAAGTGTCTGGACCGTGCAGACCGATCAGGCCGCTCACGTTAAGTCTACGCTAAAGTTCCTTCATCAGCTTGAGTTTATGCCTCCAGTCATTTGCCGAAATGACCAGCTTGCCTGTGGTTAACGGAATACCAGACACGTTCGGCGCTACGACAGAATGCTCGCAACGCACGCTGCTTCGATAGCTCTCGCTTGGGGTCGACAGCCAAGCGGCTAGCGGAGAGGTTTCGCGCGGGCGGGGGCGGGTTCCAAAACCACCGGAAGTGGACGATGCGACGTCGCATCGTGACGCAGGACAAGTGAAGGCGGAGCTTAGCCCCGCTCGCTTGGTGAACGAGTTGAGGAGGAAAAGCATGGCTGGGGAGGAGGGTAACTTCTAATCGCTTGTAGCTCCATTAATAGGTAACGCTTCACTTAAATTGTGGTGCGAATGTTCTACTTAAGCTGTACCCTACGCGTCTACAAAATTTGTCCGAACCGTTTCAGGGGCCCTTTAACGCTGTCGCGTTAAAATAAAGGCTAGTATGCTTCGCATCCTGGGCTTAACCTTAGCTAAGCCACAGCCATTTTTTGAACGTCGCTGTTAGAAATCACATAAAACTTCAGCGTACTACAAGTTACAGCTTGAGTGATATTGTAAAGAAACGTTTGCAGAAGTCGGAAGCAATATTTTTTTTACAGCGGAGATGTTTTACGCTAAGTTCTCGCGGTTTGTGTGCGTAGGCAAAAAAGATGGCAGCCTACTCGGAGCTATAGCATAAAGCAAAAGCGTATCACCGGGTAAGGTGCGTTTAATCGCGAGAAGTGTCAAAATGTACTGTGATGAAAAAAAAAAGGAGGAGAGCCTGACTAGGCTCGTTCAATCCTTCGCAGTTAGCCACATAACGTACGTTGCCGCCTTCCACAACTGGAGGCCGAGCGAACGTAACAAGATAGACGCCACCATACGCAAGGCGTATAAGGCGGCACTCGGCCTCCTCGGGAGCACGAGTACCGAAAAATTCATGGCGCTGGGAGTCCACAACACGCTGGACGAAATAGCCGAAGCACAGAGAACGGCGCAACTCGAGCGTCTCTCTGAAACGAGAACCGGAAGACAGATACTGCGGGACCTTGGCCTCGAGCCGAGGGAAGGCAACCAGCAGGAAGACGTACCTATACCGGATAGCATCAACAGAAAGCTCAGGGTCTACCCGATCCCGAGGAACGTGAACCCCGAGCACAACAAGGACCGGAGGTTGGCGAGGGCCAGGGCTCTCGTGGACCTCCACGCCAGAGAAGAAGGCGCCGTCTACGTGGACGCGGCGGAGTATCGAGGGAGCAGCGACGCATACGCGGTGGTGGCTGTCGGGGCATCGACGGGTGCAACGAAGACCGCGGCGAGCGTCCGGACTCGAGAGGCACACCGGGCGGAGGAGGTGGCCATCGCCCTGGCCATCTCCGACCCCGGATGCACTACAGTGTTGTGTGACTCTAGAACGGCAGTGAAGAACTACGCCAAGGGTAGGGTATGTAGTGAGGCCGCGCGCATACTGCGCAAGGCCGAACACATCGAACACAAAAGAGCTGTGGTGATCAAGTGGTTTCCGGCCCACATGGGCAGTGACGTGTCGGAACGCGGGAACGTGAACCACAACGAGACGGCCAACTCAGCCGCGCGAGGACTAACCAACCGCGCAGCTGCAAGCACGGCCGACTCGGAGTGTTGGTCGCGGTGCAGTGCCAAGGACAAGATGACCACCTTCAACGAAATAGTGAAGTGGTACAGACTTAACAGACAGACTATGCCGCCACCTCATCCGGGGCTTGCCCGGAAGGAGGCAGTGCTATACAGGCAATTACAGACGGGGTCGCTGCTCACCCCGGTGCTAGCTAAGCACGTGTGTCCGAGCGTGTACGCAAGTGACGTGTGTAGACTGTGCGCTAAGGAGAGAGCCACCGCGGCCCACATCCTTTGGGACTGTAGTATAAATCCGCGAGAAGCCAGCGAGAAGACAACGATCCCGCCGCAGCTAGAGGCTGCAACGAGGAGCTATGACCAAGAGACACAACTCAAGGCCGTCCAGCAGGTCTCGGCAGCTCTTGAGAGGCAGCGACCGCGCGAAACCGAGGAGACGGGAGCAGCACCCCCAGGAAGGGGGCGGCGACCCTCTCGGATCCCCGGAAGTAGCGAGGCACGCAGACCTCGAGGAGCACAATGCACGAGACTGACGTAGTGGCCGCGTCGCGGTGAAAGCTTGTCCTCCCTGCGTGGAGGGAGCCTAACCGACTCTGCAGGCATTTTCACTAAAGTTGTTCTCTCTCTCTCTCTCAAAAAAAGATGTAGAAGTAAAACCGGAATACCCACTGTTTGCTATGGATTTCAGTGTGATATCACGGGCTCTGTAGTCAAACCACGTAATCTTATCTCAGTTCCTTTCCACCCGTGCAATAGGTAGGCCGCAAGCGGTGAGGACTGCGGAAGAACAGCGCGCCTACTAAGAACATCTCGTGAACGGAAGCGGTAATGTGCGCGGCGGCGACGGGCGGCACGTAATACGGACGAAGATCGTGCCGCAAACGCCAAGCGTATGCAGCTTTTGCTGGACCACCCCTGCCGACTCCACTCCCATAGTACTTGTGGGTGATTTCAACATATAAACGTATTTCGGCCAGACGGAAAGTGGTTTGTGGCGTTTCTCTTGGAAAGGTTCGACGTTCAATGTTACACAGACATCAGTGTGCCCACGACGCATCACCGGTCGTGTATGGACCTCACGTTGGTCAAAAACTTTCGCAGTGTCGCCACAGAGCCACTGGCCGTATATCATAGCGATAATAAAGCTATAGTCACCTTGGTGGTCAAATAATAAATCCAAAAAGCAAAGAAAAAGAAGTTAAAATAAAGGAAAGTATTGAGCATGCACTTTATTAAAATAGCAACAAAAATCGTGAAAAACCGAAGTTCGTTGCGGTATGTGTCTTTTATTTTCAACCAATATATTTATTATAGACTATTTATCACCGTATATATACAGCTCCGCTGGTTATCCAACTTCACAGAGTGGAATGGCAGAATTTTTCGTCACTTGTTTGGGCATTAACTAGCGTATCTGATGCGCTCCTGTGCAAAGGGTATACGAGTCCAGAGACCGCATTTTCTGAAGTTTTGACTGACTTCCCGGATGACCTCGTATGGCGCCCGCAACCATGTCCGGATCTTCTCGTCTGAGTGCTCGGATAACAGCTCTAGCTCCGCGACTACACAACAGATAGAACCAGCGATAATATTCGAAAAACTTCCGATACGTAAAGACGCGCCTTGCTCTAGGCGATGGCTATGAACATTTGTCAGGCAGCGAAATACTGACGCCAGGAACTGTGAATAAGTACGCGTGCTCACGTGGATGAGTAAAACTCTTGCTTGGGCTAGTTGGTTTATGCTTGAAGTAGTAAAGGCAAGGCGCAGAAGACCAGGACTCAAGAAGAACACAAACGCCGGTCCTGTCGTTTGCGTTCTTCTCCTCGAGTCCTGGTCGTCTGCGCCTTGCCTTTACTACCTCACGTGTATAGCCAACCGCCAACTCCAATAGGCCTGTTGGTATGAGCTAACCAAGGCAGTCATAAGAGGCCGCGGGTGCGTGGCGTAAGTAATGGCCACAAAAAATGTAATGCGTTATTCAGGCACTACAATGCTCCTAATCTTGTACACCCATAGTCACATCGCCAAACGTGACGCTAAACCTGCCGATGGTTGAATTTTTCTAACGTTGAACCGTTAAGCGCTGCTGCAGTTGTTATTGCAATAGCAATATACGGACTTAACCCGTACAAAAATGACTGTTGATTAACTATTGATATATTGTTGGGGAATTGTTGAAACAACGGACTTCAACAAATTTTCAAAAGCAATTGAGTTCGCTCAACACTTGCGCAACAATATTACCGTAGAGTGTTCTCAATAAACAATTTATTGGGTAATTTGTGTTGACTTTTTAGTTGCTTTTTTGTTGTGTAGCAGTTGAGTCCAGCATCAATAATTAGGACTCGCATATGAAGACATTCCAAAAATTTAATGCGAAGCGTTCCAACCTCATTGCTGTCGCTTTGCGGCAGGTAGGTTCTTCTTTCACCTCGTTTTCATAAAAAGAAAATAATGTGTGACCGATGGGGCGGCATTGAACGTCGGCCGTTGAGCCCGGTGCTCTACCATTAAGCCACGAACGCGCGCATGCTCCTCGTTCGACAGCCAGTAAGTTCTGAAATGCTTGGCGCGTGCGCAGCGTGCCACTTCCTCGTGCTGTTGCTAAAGCTGGCGCTTTCAAGCGCCTATATACGGGACCACCCCACTTTCGCAGCCGTTTTCTCTCTCTAAAGACTGCAGCGTTAGACTAGCTTCATGACCGCCCAAATTCATAACGATTTATTTCTTCGCCGGTGTACAAATGCCATCGTCGTTTTAACATGCACTAGATGACATAGCAATTGGTACGATCCAAAATGAGCACGTTTCGGGGAGCAGAAGAATGCGAAGTTCACTCGCAAACACGGTGACTACGCGCATGTGGAGTTCCCCAAAAGTAGACACGGCGGCAGCGCGGCCGGCGATAAGACAGGCGCCGACACACGACGACGCTACCTTCGAGCATCCGACGCGCTGTGGGAACCGTAGGATGCAAGCGGCGCACATGCGGCAAACATACACGTGATAGATCTTCGAATTTCCTGTGACGCATCCTCTGTCCGGAAAGTAAATATAGCTATTTTTATCCAACGGCCGTGGTACTAGAGGTAAAACAACGAACACGCTTTGACATCGCACCGCGCAGCCGCTGTAACCATTGACTTCAAAGAGCTTTTGATTCAGAACCAGCCGCAACAGTATCGCAGCTAATCGCTGTACCTGCGGCTGCTCCCGACTCTCGCCTGTTAAGAATGGCCACCTGCAGTGCCGGATTGCCGCCCGCTTACGACTATGAGGGCAAGATACCGGGAGCTTCGCCGCCAACTTCTAGCCACAGCGTGACTAAATCGACTTTGTGACGGAATGAGTTCGGCGGGCCAACTATTGTTCCCAAACTCCCCAACGCGCTACCCGGAACGGCTCCGAGTGCTACGGGGCCCCTCTGACGTCGGCTCCGGACATTAGAATGTGTGTGCCTTTGTGTGCGTAGGCCTTCCTGCGGGACGCGGCTAGTTTCGCGATGACGAAACGAACATTCGCCGCCTTGTATCGCCGGCGGACCGAGTGTTTAAAAACTGCTGTTGTGCGGATGCTCGACACACTTCTCTTGAGCAGTCATGTTGGACTGACACTCTCTCGCAAGCAGTCATGTTAGACTGATGTACTTTCTCAAACAGTCATGTTAGACTGATATAAATATTGTAAATAAACCCATATTCCTCGTTCTCGATGAGAAGCAGTCCTTCCCTTCATCAACGTCCTCAGCGTGGACAAGTTGGACGACGGCATGGGCCAGCTACCTTCTAATTCATGCCCGACTCCAATCATGACAACGGATCGCGAGCGACTGGATTGAGCCCCCAATCCTGCGAACGGTGCGAACGAAACCGTTTCACCGCGAAGGTGCCAGAGACTCTTGCTCGATCACTGTATAAATGTACCCTGAGACTCAAGGAGCAGCCAGCGTACGAGATTACGTGCTCGCTTTCGCTGATGCGCTGAATAAGCACAGCGCTGATGCCGACCCCACTGGCATCGGTGTGAACCTCTGTTGGTACTGAGGGTTTGAAGTGGCGTAGAATAGGCTGCGGCGTCAAGAGAAACTTTAACTTGAGAGACGAGGAGTCGTATTCTGTGGTTCACTCAAAAGGAACGTCTTTCTGGAGAAGGCGCGTAAGAAAGTGGGCTACGTAAGCCAATCTGGGAATGAATCAGCGAAAGTATAGGAGCATTAGTCTAAAACAATGAAGAGCGCTTTAGCTTCGCCTTTAAGAGTGGAACGTGACAGCATTCGAAGATCATCCCTGACTGCATCTCATGCGTCCTGGCAGCTACAGCTTATGTATAACCGTGTTGTTTACAGGGAAACGCTGGCGGCGAGCGCTATGCACGAAGGCGAGCTTTCTAGATGTAGGAACGCGGCCTCTTGAGTTGGCCGATCCCGGAGGAAGTGCAGAGCCGAGCCAAAAAAAAAAAGATAATTTTCAGGTTTCTGTTATCGTTTCGCACTTCTAATATTTCGGTCTGAAAAGATTTAACATAAAAGACATGCACTGTCGGTGTGTTGTTTCATGGCATTTGTTCGTGGGCTGTCATGCTCAAAATTACGAGGAATAACTTTGTCAAGAATGTAAGACAAGGTATGAACAACTTTGGTGATAGAATGGTGTGGCAATATAGCCCGAATATAACGCATGTCACATGGCAAGGCGTGGCATATACATATACCTAAATATATACGGGAATTTTCGGTCATGGGGACGTGGCGCCGTACGCCGACGCGAACCTCATATTTTCTGCGACATGAGGCCGCTGCTGCGTTAAAAAACTTCGTAACGGCTTGACGCAGGGACGTTCTTTCAGTGCATCTACAGCCACAGTGTTTGTGGATCTGGTCGTACGCCGAGAGGAGGACGAAGTGACTGCGAGCCAGAGAGAGAGTAAAAACTTTATTGGATTTAAATTAAATAAGGCATGATGCTGGGAGCCCCTATTCGAGGGCCCCACTGGCACGAGCGGCTCACTGGGCTTGGTCCAGAAGAACCAACTGGCTCTCCCGACCCTCGTCAGCAAGCTATCCCTCCCACTGCCTATTCTTCATTAGTGGATGTTGGTGTAATATGGGGCTGTCTATGTGCCGAGGCCTCCTGGGGCACTCCTCCCATGTGATGTGTTTTAGTGTGGGTGTGTCTGTGCACCACGGGCACTCGTCAGAGAACCTCGTGGGGTGTATTCTGTGTAGGTGGTATTCGTCTGAATACGAAGCGAGTCCCTCTCCTGTTGGCTGTTTAAATCGGAGTGAGGACGTCCAAAACGTCTCCGCTCCTGCATTTGCTGTAGGAGGATGTCACGAGAATTCGGTGGAAGGTCGTCGCTAGGCCATGCCGTTGCTCGGACGTTTAATCCTCGAGCAATATGGTCTGCCCTCGCGTTTCCTGCCAGTCGCTCGTGTGCCGGACACCATACGACAGTGTGGTGCCCCTCTAGTTGAGCGCCTAAAATTTTGATTATTGATTTGGGTGCCGTTCCATGCAGAAACAGGCGGCAAGCCGCTTGTGAGTCGGATAGTATGACAGCCGAATTGGTTTGGCACTCGGCGTCCTGAATGGCCAAGGCGATGGCTGCAGCCTCTGCCACGCATGCCGAGGCGGTTTTGAAGGATGCTGTTGTTATGTTGTTGTTGCATGTAGAGACTATGGTGAAAGTGTCAGAGCTGGCTCGACTGGCATCCGTATAATACACCCCCGGTCCCATGCGAAAACGTTTGTGAAGAGTCTTTACCCTTGCTCTGCGTCGTCCTGGATAGTACTTGGGGTGCATGTTTTTGGGAATTGGGGCCACCGCGATGTGCGATCGAACGTTGCGGTCTATCTGGGCCGTTTCCTCTCCACAACACTGGGGTCTCAGGGGAAAGCCTAACCTCGCCAATACTTCCCTGCCCTGAGTTAAACAACAAAGTCGTTCTTTCTGAGCATATAACGTCGCGGCTGCGTACTCGTCAAAAGTATTGTGCAGGCCCAGTCCCTCGAATCTCTCTGTGCTAGCGCATTCGGGAAGAGCAAGGGCGGCTTTGAAGGCTTTTATTATTATTGTGTTTGCCTGTATATTCTCTCGGTTTGTCAAGGCTTTATAAGGAAGGGCGTATGTGATTCGGCTAATCACGAATGCGTGAACCAGGCTAATGGTCTCTCCCTCAGTTAGGCCGTCTCTGCTTCTTGCCACTCTCTGTATCATTCTGACCACTTTTCTTGTGACCGCTTTTAGTTTGTGAATGGTGTGGGATGTTTCAGCGTTCTGCTCTATCCACATCCCCAATATTCTGAGTGTTTCCACTTCACGAATTTGCGCCCCGTCGAGAGTCAGAGTGAGTGGCACCCAGTTCTTCTTTCTTGCGTATTTCGCACGCATCTGAATGAATTCCGATTTTCGGGTGCGCATGCCATGTCCGCCACCCTCGCGTAATCCACGACTGCGTCTGTGGCCTTTTGAAGAGTTTCTTGCTTGTCCCTGTAGGACCCCTGGTGAGCCTAGAACGTGATGTCATCGGAACATATCGCACAGCCCAGATTGGGGTGCTTATCTAGCTCCAGGGCTAGCTTTCTCATCCCTACATTAAATAGCAATGGAGAGAGTACAGCTCCCTGAGGGGTACCTCTGTCGGGTCAGTTGAAGGTGGACCTCGTGGAGCCTAATCCGACTGTGGCCGTGCGGTCGCTGAGGAACGATCGTACGTAGTTATAAATTCGCGTTCCGCAGTTCACCGCTTCCAGTCCCTCCAGAATAGTATGGTGGGAGATGCTGTCGAAGGCCTTCTTGATGTCCAATGCCAGTACAAATTTATCGTCCGACCCTCTGTTGGCGTGCAGGACCTCGTGCTTTAGTAGTAGAAAAACGTCCTGCGCCGACACGTGGGGTCGGAAACCGAACATGTTGGAGGGGAACATGTTATTTAGCTCTATGTGGTTCGAGAGCCGGACCTGCACAACCTTTTCTAAGAGTTTCCCCGCGCAAGATGTTAGGAAGATGGGTCGAAGGTTGTTGATGTTACGAGGCTTACCTGGTTTTGGAATAAGAATAATTTTTGCTTCCTTCCATTCTTTTGGAAGGACGCCGTCCTCTGTCCAGACCGTGTCGTTAAAGAATTTGGTCAAGCTCTTTAGCGTGTCGTCACTTAGATCGCGTACCATTGCGTTTGTGACCTGATCTACCCCTGGGGTCGTGTTTTTCCTGGAGGAATGTGCCGCTGCATAAACCTCTTCAAAGATTAGGGGGGCGTCCAGTTCCGCTTGGTCCTGACCTTCGTAAACGGGTTTGGTGGATTGCCCGGTCGGAACAGTTCCTACGTATATCTGTTTAATTTTGTCTATCATGTCAGCTTCCCGACCTTCAAACTCGTTTTCAAGCAGCTTGAGTGTGCGATTCGCGACTGTTCTTGTTCCTCCCGGGTCAATCATACTTCGAAGAATGCGCCATGTTTTCTTTGTAGTCAACGTGCCCCGAAGCGAGTCGCTGAACTGGCGCCAATTGTTGTCGCTTAACTTTTGTGCGTATTCGCTAGCTTCCTAAACACCTTGTAGTGTATATTGTGAACCGACTACCGGTGAAACGGTGATAACGTGCAGCTGTACTAGGCGTCTCATCGTGCAGAACACAATTAGCCGCACAGCGAACTAGCCATGGATGTGGTTGATAATTGTGGAGGCTGTTCGACGCGGCGTCATTTTAATTCCGGCTGCAGAGTTCTACTTTAGTCTTTATATTTGTCCTGTTGCTCGTCCTTTCCTCTTTCCTTTTTTCTCCCCTCTTTCCTATCTTTTATTTCTGTGTTGTTGTCACCTCCCTTCAAAAGAGTAATCAGGCATTGTGCACCTTTCGGTGGGAGTTGCCAGCCTGCTCCTCGCTTTCCCTTTCCTGTTAACTGTGCATGTGGGTATATGTGTTCAAAACAAATAATAATAATAATAATAATAATAATAATAATAATAATAGCTGATCTATCCGTATCCTGAGTTTGCGGTTAAGCTTCTACCTTTTCCATCTTTTTGTGAGGCCTCTCCGGGCTTCCCAGAGATGCAAGAGGTGACGATCCATGTCTCGAGCCTCCGTTGTCGTTTCAATTGTTTTTGTGACCCCAGAGTCAATAACTCTGATCCGCTCGGCCAATTCTCCTGCGTCTGTTATGCTGCCGATTGTTTTCTGTTTTTCACGAAATTTGGTGCAGTCGGATAGCCTTGCCTTGCCAATAGCTCTTCGAATCATGGCTGCATTAACCGATATGCTTAAGATGTAGTGATCGCTTCCTAGGTTTTCACCTAGGTTCATCCATCGCGTCTCATTTTGGTTGTTGGTGAACGTAAGGTCGGGGGAAGTGTCCTTGGACACGCTGTTCCCGATTCGCTTTGGGAGATCTGGTTGAGTTAGCTGGAAAAGTCCGTAGCGCTCTACAACCTCAGCTAACAAGATGCCCTTGGGTCTGTCTCTACTGTAGCCCCAGTTTGAGTGTTGTGCGTTAAAGTTGCCTAACAATAATAATTTGTCCCTACCCAGGCAGCACAAAAGAGATACGTAACGTTTTCGTAGCGTTTATCCAAGACGATAAAAACGGGTTAAAGAAGACACGAATGAGAGAACTTCGGCGGGGAAACGTCGTATATCTCTGCTAATGTCCGGCTTAATTACTTTCTTGAGACGATCTAGAACAGGTCTGCAGGACGTATTCGAAAACCTGGTCTAGAGATAGGATTGGGAAAGACACAAGTAGTCCCTTTGCCAAAACTAATCGTAACCAATTTCTAAACGTTTTTAGGACGTTATCAAAAAGCTGGTCTAGAGGTGGTCTTGAAAGGTTTACGATCATCTGAAGCTAATTTTCGTGGGTGACGGGCGCGATCAGACATCGTTGCTCAAAACACGTGTTTAGTTTCACCTCACGTGACTGGCCTATACCGCGCAGACGTCGTCAGCCGCACCCGTCGGCACGGCCGAGGCCAATCGCGTGAGGTGAAACTGATCGGGCGTTTCGAACAACGATCTGCAATCGCGCCCCAGATGAGTAGAAGCGTCGGTGTTGACTGTAAGAGCCATGGCGCAGTGCCAAGCACTGTTCCCCGCAGGGCCGGCGCATAGGCCAATCGCGTGAGGTGAAACTGATCGGGCGTTTCGAACAACGATCTGCAATCGCGCCCCAGATGAGTAGAAGCGTCGGTGTTGACTGTAAGAGCCATGGCGCAGTGCCAAGCACTGTTCCCCGCAGGGCCGGCGCATCCTCTAGCAAGTCCCACGAAAATAAGCCTTTTAGGAATAATGAATCCTTAATACCACCTTTAGTAAGCTACGATGCTTACAACCAAAATGGGTATGACATCCTGCAAAGAACAAATGGTCACGTCTTGGCAGGCGGCCAGACCAAGCCCTTCATGCCAAGAGTGCATGAAATGAAAACATTGTGACGCATGAAATGAGAACATTGTGACATTTTGACGAAGCAAAAGCACTTTATTAAAATGCAATGCTTATGAAAGGATCGAACGAACTGTGTGGGAAATGCAAATAGAAATAAAAATACATCAACAATGACAAAAGTCGCAGAAAGGATTCGTAATGAACTCGAAAGTGAACATTCACTAGCACATAAACAAAATTCCAAGTACACATACAAAAATGAACAGAAAAACCTGGAGTGTACTAATGTTTCTCATTTATCATAGTAACGAGCACGTGCTATTAGATGGACTAGAGTTATGCAGAAGTGACATCGGAGCGAATGGAAGAAGTAGACTGAAAAATGCAAGAGTATGAATCGGATGGCAACTGCCTCCAAGCAATGTTAACAATCAGCTAGAAGCTTGAAAAGAGCACAAAAAGAAATACCACCGCATACCATCATAAAACAATCCTGTGACAGAAATAAAAAAAATGGGAACAATGCAAAATTGGAAATATTGCCTTTAGGATATATCAAAGAAGGTAATACCGAGAAAAATAACCATACAACAAAAAAGCAATAAAGTGAAATTAGTACAGAATACTTAAACGGGGATTCAGTGTAACAAGTGAACACTACTGTAGTACAGCGAACGATGAGACAGTAATGCTGCATCTTGCCACTCCAGAACGTAAGAAATGAATATGCAAGCCTCATATTAGTAACTTACATAAACATGGAAATAAACTGGAATGCACTGGAAGCTGCATTTGTGTAACAAAGGAAACAATAGTCATAATAAATAGTGTTTTATTTAAAAAGCCCTGTAAAAGAGGCAAAGTTGTACCTCTCAGGCAAAAACAAAGTTGCAACGAATAATTTGCAAACCAGCAAATACATTAATTAGCACACTGACATGTCACACTTTGTGCACATCTCCAGTCTCCTAAAGTAAAAGCAAGCACTCTGAATGAGAAAAACGTTTAACGCATGTAGCCCAGAGCAAATTCTTTGCCAGTTCACCCACACTTTCACATCCAAAAACATTTGCCACAAAGTCCAGGCACAGTTCCGCTGATGTTTACCAATTCATCCCCACTTTCACGTCCACAAATATTTGGCGCACAGTCCAGGCAGAGCTTCAAAGATAAACAGCTTGAGAGCACCCTACTGATTATTCTGTAGTCCCGCTGGAAATAGAACTGCCGCACATGCTGGTAGTGGTTTCAATGTAGACACACTTGCTGCCCTGGACAGGTATGCTCAGATATCTGCACTGGTGCTCCATTTTGTCGAAGTGGACGCATTGATGCACTACGCTGGTAGTTGAAATGTTTTGAATGCACAAGTATTGGCTTCACCAGAAAAACTTGCCCACATACCACCACTGGCATATATATGCACTTGCTCTTCACTCAGTAGCATTGAACTTAAAGTGTTCCCTGTGTGGGAGCCATATGTAAAACCGGTGCCACACGACCACTCTCGATCGCGATCAAGCCCGATCCGGATCGAAATTATCGATGCGACTGGCTCACTCTCGCAGCTTGCGCAAAGGAGCCAATCACTACCGAGAAATTCGATTTGTAACAAATGGGATAGCGGTTAAAAGAGCCCCGTGTGAAACCGGTATCAAATAATGCACAGACTTACGCTAGGAAAATGTGTTGCGCAAAGACAAAGAACTGCGGCATGCATGCCCTGTTGTGCGAAGCGCGCGTACAGAACACGTAAAAAAAAAAAAAAAAACGCGCGAGCGCTTCGCAAACTCCATGCGCACACATGGCAGCCGCACGAACTCGGCAGGCCGCCGACTAAGTAAAGCGCGAAGGGCGCACAGCGTACATTCCGACACATGTACCAAACTGCAAACAATCGTACTACCTAAAGCATACAAGTTATTTTATACCAAGGGCATACCCGATTCACGTACGCCGTATCCACAAGCGAGTTATGCAGCGTACATGCTGTACATGCCGCCAAGTAGTAAAATTGATAACAAGCATAAAGCTACAAGGGACTCAATACATTACTACCCATTTGAGGCGTGAAATAAAATCGAATTTGGACGTTTCATATATTGGACACAATATATGGACACACGTGGTACCCCGTAAGAACATGAAATACCACTCACGTGGGTAAAGGGGGCGAAAACACAATCGAGAACCTGAAGCGTTAACGATAAAAGCACGGTATATATGGTGCCCGCAAAATTCTGTCAGTGCGCTGTAGCGCGAGGGAAGAAAATAAGGCGAGCACTTGACCTCACCTTTTGGGATACCGTACTAGCACTGAATCATTAAAAAAAGCCTGTTTGAACCAGTTCTCTTGTCTGCAACACTCTTGCTAAACGGGATACTAAAATACCACGATGACGGCTCCATTTCGGAGATCGGCAAAGTGCGCACAGACAGCAATTTTGCCGCCTTTCTTTCCATTCTGCAAAATGCTTTCTTGTCATGATCACGCATAGTGGCCGATACTGACGCTAGGGACACACAGGCACGATTTCGTCCCTCTAACTTTCGTCCTTATACTGCCCTTAACGCCTTAATCACAGCGTCAGTGAAAAGGCGCCTAAGATCACATAACATGACAATGAACTTGAAGAGCTGATTAGTGCCCTCCACTCGGCGCCCTCCAATGGAAAACACTACTGATTTCCAAATTAAAACTACACAAACAGATCGCGCAACCCAAACTAATCACAGAATGTCGTTTTCGTGACGGCAAAACACTGCAACACTTACATGACAAAGGGCAGCGGCAGCACATTCAGAACAGCCGCAAACATACCACAGCGCAATGCAAGTGCGATAACGCTATTATGCCCGGCTCAAACAGATCGCACAACCCAAACTAATCACAGAATGTTGTTTTCTTGACAGCCAAACACTGCAACACTTACATGACAAAGGGCAGCGGCAGCACATTAATAACAGTCGCTAACAGACTATAGTGCCATGCGAGTGCGATAACGCAACTATGCCCGGCTTCACGAATAACGTGGCCGCCTTGGTCACATGGCAATTGAAAACACTACTGATTTCCAAATTAAAACCACCCAAACATATCGCACAACCCAAACTAATCACAGAATATCGTTTTCTTGACAGCAAAACACTGCAACACTTACATGACAAAGGGCAGCGGCAGCACATTCAGAACAGCCGCAAACACACCACAGCGAAACGCGAGTGCGGTGACGCAACTATGCCCGGCTCATTTGCCCGGCTCGCCCGGCCGCCCGCGGCATGCTGCCCGGCATCACGAATCACGTGGCCGCCTTGGTCACATGATGTGACAACGGTATCGCCACCTTGCGCAAGGTTGGATCGCGTTGATGGGTTGTCGAATATTTGTAGTAGCCGCTAAAGAAGCTGAAGCGCCGTGGCATGGCGCCTTGTTGTGCGCGTCTTGCGTGTCATGCGCATTGCGCTTTTGTACTTCTCGACCCGTGAATCATGTTGCGCAGAGCCAGACGCCGCGCGCTCTTCCGTTGTTCTGTCGCCACTCCACCTGCAGCAAGAGTGGCGTGCTGGAAGTTGCCACTAGGCGTTCCGCAAGGCCTTTCAGTTTCCTCTGTCATTTCGGACGCTTTCCGCTTTCAGTGCCGCGTCATTGTGGTTACAGCATGTTAAAAAACAATTGCCGCTTCTATACAGTAAAAGCTCGTTAAGTCGAACCGCAAGGGGAAGCCGCTTCAGTTCGAATTAACGAAAGTTCGAACTAACGAAAGTGAAGGAGAGCAACAGTACACTGCGATTTGGAAGCAGTAGGGCATGTCAGAAATTTGGCGCGTGAGAAAGTGATGGCGTGTGCCGCGGGCACACGCCATCTTCAAGTCGAAGCTCTGGGTCCGACTGTGCCACACCAACGATGTCCACCGAAACGAACGTTAGCCGAGGCTTAACACAATCACAATGAATCGCGACGGCCGATAACTAAGCTGAAAACAGAGGTGCACAACCGATGAAGACTGCCGAGACAAAGACGCTGAACATGTGAAGGTGGCGAAAGTCCTGATTCGTTGGTTCTTGATTGCAAGCGCAGCTGCGACGTACTTGATTCGCTGTGTTTTGGCGCTTGCCGTGCCATCTCCGCACAACATTAGCAGCTGTACAAGATTTGCAAAGCCTCCGAGATTCGCAACGGGCAAGAAGTCTCGGAGGTTACGTAGAACGGAGAGGCGGCAGCCGCCGCTGCCTTCTGGCTGACCCCGCGTCGGTTAGATTTTTTTCCGATTTTGCCTTCTGTTGCCGTTCTCTCCGTTTCGGAGGCAATACGGCCTTGTGTGTAGGCAGTAGCCGCGTTTCTCTGGCCGTGTGCCAGGCGAGCGTAGTTCGAATTATCCGTGAGGGAACCTTCTCGCGTTCGAATTAACGGGCTTTTTTATACATAGACGTCTGTGGAGCTTGGCCGGACCAAATCGTACAGTTCGAATTATCCATAAGTTCGAGTTATTGAAGTTCGAATTAACGAGCTTTCACTGTATAAGTGCCATCACACCACGCTCCGCGCCCAAGCGTGGCGAGCCTATAGGCACCCTGCAATGCAGTTTGCCTTAAAGCCCCTTGATGTTTGAAAGTAGCGACACTCTCCTCCTCACGGCGCTTTCCTCCTCGATTCTCCTCGCCCGCCGGCTGCGCACGGCACGCTATTCCTCCCTGGCTACCGCGGACGGGCCGCAGGATTCTATGGAGGCGTGTTATTTTGGGCCAGTTGCGCGCCCCAGTGTGGTTGAAAATTTTGAGAAATGCTAACAGCAGCATCGATAATGCTAGAGGCAACATTTATGACGAGGTTGGTTTTTTCCTAAAGCCGTATGAACGGGGTATACCGATGTAAAAGGAGCTTTTGAGGCGAGTTCTATACTCCAGACAATTTTTCTGCCGCATGATGAGATGCTTTATTTCGTGCGTCTGATATAGTATTGCTTGTGACACATCCCTTTGTGTGTGGCTTATTAAGCGAAAGCCTTAGACCTCTGTATCAAGGTCCCGTTGTGGGCTACAGAAAATATCACGTGACCGAAGGAAGGCGGGAAGCGAACCAAAGCATGTGCAGCCGTGCATAGATGATGATTAATGATTAGCAAAGTAATGATTGATTAGGATTGGATTAAGATGAATTCGGGTGTATTAAGAAGAGTTAAGGTGGATTAAAGTTGATGAAAGTGGATTAAGGTGCATAAAGGAGGACAAGGTTGGATTAAGTTCGATGAAGGTGGGTTAGGGTGGATGAAGATGTGTTGAGGTGCATTAAGGACGATTATAGTGGATTAGGGTGGATTAAAGTGCATGAAGAAGGATGAGGATGGATTAGGAAGGATTAAGGTGCATTAAGGAGGATTATGGTGGGCTAAAGTGAATTAAAGTGAATGAAAAAGGATAAGGGTGGACTAAAGTAGATGAATGTGGATTAAGGTGAATTAAGGACGATTATAGCGGATTAGGGTGGATTAAAGTGGATGAGGAAGCAGTAGCGTTGGTTAAGGAGGATTAAAGTGCATTAAGGAGAGTTAGAGCAGGTTAAGGTCGATGACGTTGGATTAGGGTTCATTAAGGCGGACTCTCGTGGATTATGGTTGATTAAGGTCGATTAATGTGGATTCGGTGGATTAATGTGCATTAGGGGGATTATGGTTGACTAATCGGGCTTAATACTCAATGAACCCTTATTCACCTTAGTCCACCCTAATCCACCTTAATGCTCCTTCATCCACCTTAATCCAGCTTAATACTCCCAATCCACCTTAATACAACCTAATCAATCTACATCGCCCCTAATGCACCTTACCTACCATATACGTTCTTAATCCTCCTCTATCAACCGCGATCCATTATAATCCGTCTTAATCCTCCATAATCCACCTTAATCCTGCTTAATAATCCCAGTCTATCCTAATACACCCTAATTCACCTCTATCAAACCTAATCCAGCTCTATGGTCCCTAATCCACCTTAATCGGTCTTAATTCTCCTTTAGCAACCATAATTCCCCTTAATCCACATTAATCGGCCTTAATCCTCCTCCACCCACCTTAATCCTTATTCATGCATCTTAATCCTTCTTAAGGCACTCTAATACACCTTAATCTTCTTTAATACACGCTAATCATTAATCTTCCCTAATCCATTTTATGTCAATCACTAATTATTCATTATTTACCTTGGGTAATCATTCTCTTATGCAGGCGCGGACATGATTTGGGTCACCTCTGGCCTTCCTTGGGTCACGTGATACTTCCAGTTTACAAGGCGACCTTGAAACAGAGATCTGAAGGCTTTCGCCTTAAAACTTAAAAAAAACTCAATGTTAACTAGCTAACGCTCATCACCTGCAATAACACGGGTATACTTGCCACTAATTTTTTCAGGGCGCAAAGCACAATCTATAAGGCTGCACTTCCGACTGAATAACAACAGTTCGCGACGTGTGAGGGGAATATTAAGCATACTGAGGACAACCGCAACAAAAACGCTGGTGAGCGTTTATGAGCGTGGTGGGCGTGGTGAGCGGAAGAATGAAAAAAAATGCAGCATTACGGGATGCTTTGCTACGAGCTATAAGAAAGACGCCTCAGCTCGCAAACAACGCTGTTCTTTGTCGGAACAATGATTCTTTCGGCCAATGTCATGCAGCCACTGCTTCCTGCGCAAGCCGTCACGCTTTCCTTGTGGTATCATAAAAACCGCATAACCATCTTCAGGCTTCTTGCTGCAGTTATATGCGCAACAGCCCGGCATAGCGCTAGCACATATAGCAGGAAACACGGCGTACAACGTTCGCTACGCCGAGCTAAAGCGCCGAGCCAGCCGTGCTGAGGAGGAAAATGGCGCGAACGAAAAAGAAAAACACAAGCAAAACTCAAGATCCGCGCGTTTCCAAGGGCAACGGCAGGGAGACCAATCGTCGTGCAGAAAAACGGGGGCAAAATTGGTTACCGCGGGGGGAACGCACAAGGGGCGAGGAGGAGGCGAGGAGGTCGCGCGGCGGCAGCAGAGTTCAAAGAGTGTCGCTACTTTCAAATCATCAAGGGACTTTAGTTTGCCTGTACATGTCGCGCCACCTGGCAGCGGCGGTGAGCACCCGCGGGTAGGCCCTCACCGTCATTTCACCACTGCCCGTGGTGCGCTCAGGCCCACCTGCAAGCCTGCTTTTCCAATTTGAAAATGGATTCCCCGCGGCCTCTTCGCAGCTCCTTCGGGAGAAGCGTGAACAAAAAGAACAAGCGCAGATACTGCTGCGGTAAGGACTGTCACAACCGCGAAGGGGATGTCGGCATCAAATTGTACCGCTTCCCTTCAAAACCAGGGGAAGCAACCCGGCGGCTGAAGTGGATCGTCGCAGTTCATGTCGGTCTTGCGAATTTCTGTTAAACGAACGAAGACGTAAGTGCAACAACAAGAAAAAGAAATGAAAAAAAGCCAGCAGTGGCATCTATAAAAACACGCAATAAAGCGTCAGCTGCATAAAAACGCGTGAATTGATTCCGGCTGTTGTAAATCAGTTTTGATAGTTGTTTAGCTCGTCTTGCTCCAAAACAAACGCGCAGTGGTTGTTAGGTGTCAAATCTAGCTTCGTAAGCGCTCCGTGCTGGAGCTTTGTATGCGCTGTGCTTCTTCCTGTGCCAAGATCAAGACGCAAATGTTGGAACCGAGCTCATTCGTGCCGATGTTTACTCGCGCTTAGAACAACTGAACTAAGGTTGGAGTACACTGCAGAACACGTCGAATATTCGAAAATTAGCATTTCCCTCGCACACACAAGCGCATATTTGTTAAGTCTTCACGTTGTTTAATCTCAGGTGATTGCTATCTATGATGCTTCAGCGGTAATGCCTGTCTCTCACATTCGAGCCCGAACGACAACACCAGAATATGCTCGAGGCACTTTGTCAACGGAGAAAAAAGCACTTACCGGCCAATTCGCCAGAACCTCTACAATGTGAGGTGCAAGGCACGCTCCAAGTAAGGAAGCGACAAATTACAGTTCAATGACGTCCACGGCCGTATCTGCTCACTTAAGTGGCATAAAATAATGATTTGTTAACGCACTTTGAGATCGACGTAGTAAGCATACTTACTTTGTTCTGATAAATACTTCGCGACCTGCGCCGGTTGCTTAGTGGCTACGGTGTTGTGCTGCTGAGCGCGAGGTCGCGGGAGAAATCCCGGCCACGGCGGCCGAATTTCGATGGGGTCGAAATACCAAAACACCCGTGTAATTACATTTAGGTCCACGTTAAAGAACCCCAGGTGGTCCAAATTATTCCGGAGTCTCCCGCCACGGCGTGCCTCCTAATCAGATCGTGGATATGGCACCTAAAACACAATTTGATTTAAGCACCTCACTGTAATGCCCGTGCTGTTTACTACTTTGACACGGTATACGTGGTTGCAGTCGTAAATTTGACTTCCTTTCTCAAGCGTCGGTGGTAAAAAATGGGCCTCGACGTTTTCGATTGCCTTAAAACCGGAATTTAGAACGTTCGAAATGCTTCAAACGAGCGCCGCAAAAGCATGCCTCCGCAGCAGCGGCCGCCTCAGTGTTTCGCGCAACTGACACGGTGGCGCTGACGGCTGAGCCGATCGCCGCGCCGCCTGACCATTGCAGGAAGCCCATACGCCCGCGGTAGCGTTCCTGTATATGCTCCCACTGGGAGCAGAGTTGCGCATACCTTTTCCGGCGCCGCTCGCGCCGCTATTCGCCGAGCGCAATCACGTGGTGCAAATTGACCTCAAATGATCAACTGCGCGCTCCGAAGCCAAGTTTACGGAAACGGCGCTGACTCTTTTCTGTCAGTGCCACCGAAATTTCTATCAGCGGACCGTCGAGCGTGCGTAGCAACGATCGGCTCCGGGTCGCAGGTACGGTATTCGAGGATATTAAGTTAATGACTTCGGTGAAGTGCTACGAAGCAGATCATTTTGATACTGGTATTCCAGTATGACGGGTTGCAGCGCACCAAACTGCGCAAATCGCACGGAAGGTGGCAAAGCTTTTTACACGGTGCCGTGCAGACGGACGAGACCGGCCGGCTCCGAAAGGGACATGCGAGGTCCGTTCACCTTGTTTACACTAAAGCGGCACTCATCTCGAGTAATACTCCTGTACACGCTGAAATGCGTGCGCCTGGCATGAGAGGTTGTTCACTTGTGCAATTTTGGGTGTATATGTGCAGCGTAACACAGACGCGGTTCAAAGAAAGGACGACACGTCTGTGTCGCGCTGCACATATACGCCAAGAATGTTAACTTACCAACTCTCTCAATTCACTTTGTTGCTTGTACGATTGTTCTGACTATGCGGCTCTAGAAAAGTGTGTTCAGAACAGAGTAAATGCTAGCAGGTACACTTTGCCCGGTGCTCCATGGCGTTTCTCTGCACCGTCTCTTTTTTAATTTTTATGTCGGCGTTCTGATTTTTCATGTAAAGTCGATTGATGTGCTAGTGTACATTGTTTTGTAGTAAGCGAAGACACCATGCGCTCCTGCTTATGAGACAGCTGCGATAGCTTCAGCATTTACCGCCCGCAATATGTTGTTGCTTGTGCGATGAGCCTTAGTCGACGTCAGGAATGTGAAATTATTTTTGTACGTTTAATAAGCGCTGTGTTATAGTAAATTAACCTGAGTAGTATGAAGAGATAAATAACAGTGTGCTGTCATATTACAGTTTGCAATGTGTGAATAATTACTTTGCCAGTTTGTCATCTTATGTGATTAGCCCAATAAAAATAACCTGTTGTTAATCTTAATAACTTGTTGCCTTTCCAGTGGCTTTGAATTCTTCCCCCCAAGGCTCCAAGAACCAGCACTCATCCCCTGCTACCACCAGCTACTGCTCATACATTCCCTGGTACGAAATAAATTTGATCTAGAAGCTCGTGCCTCTTGAATCTTTTCCACTTGCAGATTTGCTGCTACGAAGCAGCTGTTAAGTTTGCGGTATGAATCGTAAAAATAAGCTTTGCATAAGATGTGTACATGTGAACATTTGAAATGCGTTTAAATTTACGTGCCTGCACCGCATATATAGAAAACGTGCAGCTGCTGTGAACGACGTTTAGTGATTAATGACGGTCAATGGTCACTCACATAATTGCAGGCACGATGGTTCTGTTGGACACATTGACTATTCGTCTCATTTCGGCAGCCAAAATGTGCTCACATAATTGTCTACCACACGTCTGTGAAGTTTTCTTAAAACACCTTTTAAAACTTTTCTTGTGTTCCGCCTCCGCGAGAAAACTTCATAGACGTGCCGAAAAACATTGCACTGCTTTTTGTTGCAAGGTAATGTGCGTTTGCACGCGCACTTTTGAGCTGTTCCAGCCACGGGCGTAGTCAGGATTTTATTACGAGGGATCGAGGGGGGTCCTATTGTTTATATGTACATTCGTACGTGTTTTTGTATATGTGCGCGTATATATGTACACACAAACTAAAAATTTCGGGGGATTCGCGCCTCTCCGTCTACGCCAATCGTTCGAGCTTCGCCTGCATTAAAAAGTGTCACCTCGCTCAGCGCTTGCGTACACTTGCCGCATGTAGCTCGCGACCAGCAGACAAAAAATTGGAAGCTTATCAAGGTTAAGCCCAGTGGATGCGAAGCATCCACTGGGCTTAACCTTAGCGTATTAGCGTTTGGAGGCATCTTGACCGCATACACGCCCGGCGCAAAGACGCTGGCGCGGTTGTGGGCACAGAGACTGACGCGACGGCGGGTGCGCGCCGCTTCATCCCTGGCGTGACGTCACATATCACGTGATGCAGCGATGGTGGCGCCGCCGCCGCGTCGCACGAGACGGCGCGAACCAAAAGCGTGGAGGCCTCCGCCGGGCGACGTCCGACGGTGCGATATGAGGCCCCATCTGCAGCCGGTGTGACGTCATCACGTGACGTCATGTCACGTGACCTACTTGAAGGTCACTTGAAGGTCAATGGTGGCCACCGCCGGGAGGCGACTGACGGCGCGATATGAGGCCCCATCTGCAGCCTGTGTGACGTCATCACGTGACGTCATGTCACGTGACCCCACTTCAGGGTCAATGGTGGCCACCGCCGGGCGTCGCGCGAAGGCCCGAAACCTACGTTAATATGCTTCGCATAAAAAGCAAATGGAACACCGCGCGGCATTTGCCTCCTGCGCGCTCGAGGAGTAGCTTCACTGCAGAGCTGGATCATAAACCAGACCTATGCGCAACTCTGCTCCCTGCGGGAGCATATACAGAAACACTATATAGAGGCGCCACTGAAAGCCACCTAGCGGACGCTTCCAACAGTACACGCAGGAGCCGTAGCAGACGACAACCCTTTGCAGCAAGGATGGCAGAAGTTCGCGGCTACGATTTCTCCTTTGTTCGGGTGTCAGGCTGCTTCTTCTGCGGTGAATGCTGTAGGGAAGATGCTGACCTCTGCGCGAGCGGGTATGAACCCGATGTTACCGGTTTTTAGGACAACATGGTCCACATACGTGCAAGGTGTGTCCCGCAGACAAACGCCACGAACCCCATTTACATGACGTGGAGCTCATGTTCACTAGCCGATAAATTTTGTAGAGTAATGCGATCTCTCGATGTTTTTTTTTATTCTACCCTTGCCACAATGCTGCTTCTGTACCTGAATAATAAGCACCCGTCGTTAGTACAGACTTATATCAAACAAATCCGCACGGTGCAATCTCTGTATATGCCGTTGTGATTTCTCTGCCGATGACTACATGTGACATCGCCGAATAAGTGCAGTTGAAGTCGCCTCAAGAAGAGTAATTGCCAATTTATTGATGGAAACGCGTACACTAGCCAACGAATTAAAGTCAGCAAACACACGGGTTAATAAAGAATTGGAGGACGCTTAAGCTTCGCCTTCAAGAGTGGAACGCGACAGCGTTCCCGTCGACCCGCCAAGGGGTGTAAGACAATGCGCTACGGCGCAGCGATCACTTACGAGGCGCCCCGCATCGGACGCGGTGAGCGTCGAGCAACGCAGTGTTCGGCGCGGCAACGAAACGTGCGCCTGAGCAAACGGAACGAACCAAAGAACTCGGTGTCTCGGAGGGGGAAACGATCTACGCCAGCCGAACGTCGTGATCGGCACGGGCAGATAGATAGATAGATAGTAATCTAAAGAAAGGAACGGCGCTTGATTCTGCAACCCGTGTGGGAGAACGGCGAAGCGTCGTCAGGGGAGAGGGAGTCGGGGCTGCGACGCGCCTGGCACCGGTCCGCGCACAGCCACGATGCGCGCGTGGCGCGCCACCTGTCGGGCAGTGCCGTACATTGAGAGGAGGGGGTCTTCTGTGTTTGACGCAAGATGGCTCTGCGTGTGCGGGAAGCACAGAAGAAATGTTGCGGAAACGTACTTCGCTACTCGTGTAAATGCGACTTCTGTAAGTTACATGCTCATAATTACCGATATACACCGCAGTATAACTTTCTACGGCACGTTTCTAAGGCAACACCGTATTCACTAGAAGCGCTTTTGCACTGCTTTCAAGCATCGAATTGCTTTCAAGCATCGAACTCGTGGCTGAGTGTATAAAGAAAAAAGAAGAACTCGTGGCTGAGTAGTAGCGTCTCCGTCTCACACTCCGGAGACCCTGGTTCGATTCTCACCCAGCCCATCTTCGAAGTTGCTTTTTATTTATCAAGTGCCTGCCACGATTTATCGCTCACAACCAACGCCGCGGACGCCGACACCGGCACCGACGACACCGGCTTTTCTGCGACACGAGCTCCTTAACGCTATCTCGTCAGAAGCGCGTGTTAGTGCTGTACCGCCGATGCAATTCTGCTGCATACGCCGATGAACTACCGTTCCCGCTGTAGTTTGTGCAATTTTAAATTCCCCAAGGGAGCTGCTTGGAAACGTACAAAGCTAAAGACTGACTAACTTTTCAGTACTTTTTTATATTACTAGAGAGAGGTGCCACATGATATATTTAAAGGCAGAGCAGCGCCAGTGAAACTAGATGAGCGCTGGCGGCAAGGCCCGGTTTAGTCGTCTGCAGCGTAAGTATAAGAAAGAATTCAGTTGAGTACAAAACTCACATGCAAGAAGGGACTACGTTGTGAAACAAACAAATCACTCATCGTGTTAAGTTTGCTCAGGCAGCATCGAGGTGTGATGACTTCCCAAACGGGACGCGAACTTTTCAGCGAGAAATGGAACAAAAATACCATATGCAGCAGCTATTAGCAATTGTCGCCCTGAACTACCTATTTTCTAAACACATTTCCAAAAACGCAAACAATATCTAAGATGCCCTCGGGCGAAAAGAATAAAGCTGTTAAAGAAGCACTTCCTTGGTATCATTCCGATAAGACACAGCGTGATTCATACCCTTCACAAACAAGGCAGGGTGAAAACTTCGCAGCTCGAAAGAATCGACAAGAGTTATGCATGGAGCAACTAGCAACAGTTAACATGTGCGAAGCCACGCATAAAATAGATGTAAAAACATGAAGTGCTCGACAGCTGGTGCGAGGATTTACAGCGCCACATGAAACCAACAATTTCAGTTCTTGCAAACTTCAGTAGCTTTAACATACAACGCAATGCGCTCGTGCAGTCCTGCTGCCTAGTCAGTGCAACGCGGTAAAGAAGCGGAAAACAATATAAGCGGCAAACAGCATTCCGAACTTTAGCGAAATGCGTTTAAACCTCATGCTGCACTGCAGACGAACTTTGTAGCTCACGCGTCTAACTCTGATCGAGAGGACAAAAACACCGACGAGACAAAGGAAAGGATGAGAACAAGAAATTTCCCTTCGAAGCGACGATCCATTTTTGCTACCGTTGCTCCCGCTGATGAGGCTTTGCCGGGAATGATTAGAACCGTATCGCCGGCACGTTTTCACCGGTATTTGAGCCCCCCACCCTGCAACAATTCTTCTTCGACATTCCCTGAAACTTTGGCCACCCCACACGTGCGAATGGTGTTGCCTGTCTTGCACTGAAAACGTGAATAAGGCAGAGAAGCACGATCAACGACACAACAAACTACGGCGCGCCATCTCCCCTCCCGCATGTTCTGCGCAAGGCCGCCACCAATGGCGCGTCCGTCGGCGTGCACGGCGCGTATAACGACGAGTTTCAGAAATATTAAAGCGAATAGCTTTCTGTCTCTTCTCCGTCGGATGTTTTCGTAGTTCACTCGTCGGTGGTCGGTCGCCGGACTGTTGATTTTCGAGGAAAACGCTCGCGCGTTCGTTCGTTCGCTCTCACGCTAACTATATTTCGCTCTCTCTGTCGCTCGCTTTCTCTCTCGTTCTTTCGTTCACTCGCTCGCTCAGTCTAATCACTTGTATTAACAATCATCGACGATGGTTTCTGCAATTTTTTTATGTACATTGTCCTCAAAGTATAGAATTCGTTGCCACACTTCCTACGAAGCACCGTTACTAGAAACGACTGTACCGATGTGTCCCTCCGTTGGCACCAAAAGTGAAGTCGCTTATTAACTCGATACATTTATTTATGCTGCATGTGACTTTCATAATTTAGCGCTCTGGAACCAAGCTCCAAGTTTTTCATGGGTCCCAGGGGAAAGCGCGTTATTTGATGAATAATGTACGCTTACTGTATTGCATATGCATATCACCTAAAATTTCATTTGGAGGTAAACATGTGCACACACACATACACACATTATATATATATATATATATATATATATATATATATATATATATATATATATATATATATATATATATATCATCTTTAACTGCATACGTCCTTATGCAAAGCATTGTGAACTTGTACATGCCAGAATAGTGAAAACGTTCACTGCGTTCTCTTCTTTATATTACACAAGGAGGAAATAAAATGAAGCTACTGTTTATAACCAAACCGCAGTTTTCACTATTCAAACGATTGGGCACAAAATGTTAGCTTTGTACGCATGAAAACTGTGCAGCCCTCGTGCCTCAGCAGTAAAAAAAAAAATAGTTCAGCGGTAAGGTATTCACATCCCTGCATTGTGAATAAGAGGAAACACGGCAAAGCTGCCTTGTCCAGCGAGAATTTTGAAGCATTTGCATGCGACGCTGCTCATTTTACAGGAGTTCATTGTCCCGTTTAGTGATGACACCTTTGATATGCCAAACACACTGGAAGGAACCGGGTAGTCATACAGATCTTTCTTCCTGCTGAAGGCTCGGCCGACTACCATTGCTGTGGGGGCGGCTTCGATGTTTCTGTACTCATGCTCCACTTCCTCGTGGCCCAAAACACTTCCTGTTGGGACGCCAACTTCATTTACAATCCTTCGTCTCTTCTGACGTTAGGTTAACACCACAAAAGAATTTCTTTTTCTTACCGCACTCATTCTAATGTAGGTCGAATAGAGGAGCAATTGACACGACGAGTGCTGTTTGACAAGCGAGGAATTCTCCCGCCAAAAACGGCGCTGTCGAAAATGTACCCGGTACGCTTGATAACTAAAGAGATAGAGCGAGTCATGTGAAGTCGTTTTCAAAACGTATTCACCCCTCGTTTTTAAGCTTCGAACGTTATCAAACCGGCTTCGAACGTTATCAAACCGTATTCACCCCTCGTTTTTAGGCTATCTTGTTTGGAACGTCTTTGATGCGTCGATATTGGTCAAAAATCCGTTTCAGACGTTGAATCCCTTTATAGGACGTTTTCAAGACTTTGTGTGCTACCTGGGTACCTGGAGGGAGTCGCACCGTGGTGGCCACCACGTTTTAGAAATCCGCCTGTTTTTCTCTGGGAGAACTATAAACTTTGACAATATTTGTTTTAGGTTTGCTCCTTTTTTGCGGCGAAATCGTGATTATCTGGCGCTTAATAGGTGACCCCAAAAAATAATTTACGCTAATCGCGACATCCTTCTTGGCAAAGGTGGCTACTTGAGGGTAATCCGGGTGAGCATAAAGCTCGTATCCTTTGAGCTTTTGATTTTGTTTCCCTATTTCCTGAATACAGATAACGTCGGGAGGGATTGGCACCGATTCTATGTAGTGCGTGAAATTAGCCAATTTAGTGCGTAGCGTCAGCAATTCCATTGCTAGATTTCAATGTGTCCGGTCTTTGTGTTGTTTGCCATATTATCCATGGATATTACTGTCACTATCAGTGTGCTCTATAGCTTTCGGTGTCCTGGTGGGAGCTCCCGGACTTTGACTGACCATCTTTCGGGGGACGTCTGCGGCTTTTGTTTGCACATCCTCTACCATTCGCTTGAGTTTGTGTAGCTCTGCGAACAATAGTTGCATGTTTTGTGCAAACTGTTCCAGCGTTACCGATTGAGCGCTGGAGGCGGTACTTTGTTGCAGTGATGTCTGCGGTGGTGATTTGGAAGCGTGGTCCGCAATTTGTATGGGTTGCTGTGATGTGCTGTTGTTTGCCATGCGCTTAAAAGCTTCAAACTCGGCTCGTAGCTCGGCTAAATTGTTTCGAAGTATTTTGTTTTCTTCCACTATTTTCTTGTACTCTAGGTTTTGTGTGATTGGTGTAGGTGTATTCTGCATTGGTGGCGGGAGATGCGACTTGCGCCCAGCTCACCTGATTATTTTGAGGGGTGCGCATGCCAGTATGGTCCCTGGTGACTTGCTTCTTGGGGCCTGCTTCTTTTTTGTCTGATGTTGCTGCTGAGACACCTTGGGTCAGGATGCCGACCGTCTTCTCTGGCCCCGGCTACCCCGGAACAAGATCGGCTCCGCGACGGCGAGCGGGTTCTGGAGCGGCTGCGACGATCCATCGCCGGAAGGAACTCCAGCTCGGAGTCCTCGTCTTAGGTGGCGAACCACCGTAGCTGGGCCTTCGTTGGTTTCTTTGGCCGTGGTCATGATGTCTGCCTGACTGGCTTTAGTCTTTTGGGACATCTGCGGTCACCCGTTGGATGATCACTCCCACAAATGGCGCATTTGGGGGTGCACGTGTGTCCATCGGCAGGCTCCCGCATCCCGCACGAGCTGCACACCTGTACGTCGGGCTGTGGACATACGTCGGTGTGGTGTCCCACGGTGCCACAGATACGGCAGAATTGTACCGCATTTCGGTAGGGTGTGCAGAGTTTATTCCCCCCCCCCCCCCCGAAGTAATAAACACACCTTGGAACTCGGCTGCCGTAGAAGGTGAGCAAATCACTTTGTGAGTCGCCCATCATTCTTGCGTAGATCAACTCCAGTTCCTGCGTTCGAATACGAAGGTTCGATCGCAGCACGTCAGAAGGGGTCAGAAGGGGTGTGTGCTTCTATGCCGTGGATTACTCCCGCGTCGTATCTTCTCCTGCCTTAACGTAAGCATTGACCGCGTGTTGTCGGCCGTTGACGTTCAAGGATTTAATGGCTTGCATGACCTTGGCCGTATCCCGATTAGGGGTGGATATCACTGCAATGTTGGAACCTGACTTGATCCTTAGAATAAAATTGTTGTCGGTGGTTCTGTCCTGGCATGCCTCCATGACGGCTCTTGCCAGTGCCTGACTGGTATCATTCTTGAGTGGTAGCCCTTGGTGTAATCTGATGACCACCTTCAGGTCACTCTTCGGTAGCGGCGGAAGACGCTTGAGTCGTGGGCGCCCGCGATGTGCTATGGGTTTGGATGAGTTGGTAATCGGACCTGATGGCAGTGCGCTTGCTTACGCGGAGCGTCGCTCCTGAGCGAGATTTTTCTTTTCCTTCAGGGAAAGAACGCGCTCCCATCCGGCTTCTGCTGTCGTTTCGTCGACCACGGTAGCGGCTTGCATGTTGTTGTTGATCGTAGCTGCCTTATTGCATTCGTGGTGCAGTGTTGCACCACCCCCCTGAGAAGCAGTGAAATCCATCTGTTCTTCAAGTCGCGACGCTGTAATAAGTCGCAGGTTCGATGTCGCAGCCGGAGTTCTTAAGGCCGCCATGCTCGAGTGCGCGCTCGCCCGCCGGCGCCGGCGCTGCTCCCTTAACTATAAAGTTAGGGTTAGCAGCTCGCCACGTTCTGAAGGTGGAAAATCGGCCGTAAAACGCCGAAATATGGTCCGACTGACCTGCAGCTGGTCTCCACAGGCGCCGGACCACTTCTTGGAAATGGTGGTGATCGCTTCGGGCCGGTCTCAGAAGGTGGTCCACTCGAAAAACCAAACATGCGTAGCCTGATGTGAGTGCAGCCGTTTCGAACGGCGTCTTCTTCCAACTGTGAGCCAGAACGCTATTTTTCTATCTCAGCTATTTTCGAATGCAGCAAGCTGCCAGGAGCGTGCTGGTATCAAGTTTCAAGGTGGGAAACGATTTTTCGCTACTTTAGAAAGCATTTCCGCGCGAGCAACGCCGATGCCGCGTTAAAGCGCTACGCCCGCCTGGAGGCAAGCCTAGGCGAGCTACCGCCCGCCAGGCCTAACAATGCCCAAGCCCTACGAATAAATTTTTCGCTGAGCATGGAGGTCCAGGTCGAAGGAGAGGAAATTTCTCCCGAAGAATTCGGTGGAGATGCCGGCTGGTGCATGATCGGCTCCAAAACTTCGGCAAGCCCCAGCGCATCGCAGGTTAGACCTAAGAACGGAGTTAGCACCAGCGAGGGAGACGGTCGACAACCACCGCGACGACCGCGGAACGTAACACAACAAGTACTCAAGGCCAGCAGAATGCCGGCCCTCCCGAGGAATGACATCAAGATCGTCGTTAGACCCCAGGGCGGCCTCAACCCCGCAACGATCGGCGCAGTTAGGATTGCGTCAGCCATATACTGGGCTACAGGGGTGTCCGATCAAGACGCCGGCGAAGATACCGTCTGCCCCAACACTAATCAAAACATCGTCGTTATCAGCACACCCAGCAGCACCAACGCAGAAAAATACAAGAAGCTCGAGGTCATCAGGATCGGCGACCACCAATACAAGAAGACTCCAGGACCATCAACTCCAAGATCGTCAACGACAGGAACCCAACAGCCCTAGCAGCCAAGCGTCTTAGCAACACGACCACAGTCATCATCACCTTCGAAGGCCTAAAGGTGCCCACTTTCGTCAGGTACGGAGGCACTCTGCTTCGCCGTTCGCTATACAGGAAGCAGGTGAACGTCTGTCACCCATACTGTAAACTGGGGCACCGTATGGACGTCTGCCCAAATTCCCAGGACAAGACCTGCAGGGGCTGCGGTACCAAGAACCCAGACCCATATCACCAGTGCACCCCAAACTGTCGCCTATGCGGAGGGAAACACCCCACGGCAGACAAATCCTGCCGAGCAAAGTTCAAGACGCCGTATATAGTCAAGAAACGAAGATGGGAAGGGAAAGGAGCCGAAGCGGAAGCAGAACTCGAAGCGGTCAAGGAATCCGGAGGAGAGCAAGCCCCCGCCCTGCAAAAGCCAAGATCGAGATCCAGAAGCCGGGCCTGGTCCAGATCGACGTCGGCTACCGATACCCCTCGATCCCGCCAGCACAGCCGATCAAGGAGCAGAGCTTGCAGTCCCACCCCGGGAGCGGGCCGAGCCAGGTCCAGATCCATCCAGGCCCTCCCAGAAAAGATGAGCTGGACAGACGCGGTCAAGGGTGCGCCAAGGCGCGGGAACTACGGAGTAACTGCCTCAGAACCGCAAGTCACAAAGAACATAGACAATGAGATTATTGCAGAAATAAAACGTGAGAATGCCATGCTCAGGAGCCTAGTACAACAGCTAACCCAAGGGGTACGCGAACTGAGAAAGGTCGCGCCTCCCGCGATACCCCCTAGACCCACTCCCGTCAGCACTCCTGCTCTGAGCAGCAATGGCGAGGAACAGGACAAAGCAATGTAACCCGCGAGAAAGCGAGCCGTACAAAGCCAAGACACCAGCCGTGCCGAACAGGCGAGATCGGAAATAAAAGCAATGCTTACCGAACTACAAAGTGCAATCGGTAATCTGTCTTCCGCCATATCCGGCCTCACAACCAGGGTGGTCAAGCTCGAAGAATGTGCGATGTGGGCACCGTCCCTGTTGCAATCACGACAGCCGAACGTGGGAACTCATAATATAAATCCCGTAATCTCAGGCGTTCCCATGGTGGAACCGCCCCCCATGCACCGCTCCAGTTTCTCAACAGCTCCTTATTCAAGATTCCATTATGGCCAGACACGATAAAGAGCTATTGGTTTGGTAGTGGAACTGCAGAGGTCTAGCAGGGAAAAAACCTGTCCTACAACAATACGTAAGAAACATCAAACCCAAACCAGATGTGATAATGCTACAAGAAACCATGGGCTCGTCGGCCAACATCCCGGGCTACCGCGTCCTCATCGCTAAATTCCAAAACGATAGGGGCATCGCCACACTAACCAGAAAGGGCCTAGTACCCATAGAACATGAGAATAAAGGCGCGCAGGCAGAGCATATCATGATAGAAATGATTCCTAACAGAACGCAAAAGAATAGCATCTTTATACTGAGCACATACAGTAACCCATCCAAAAGACGGCAGCGTTTTCTCTCCCTGCTCAAAAAGGCGGCCGAGCTGCTCGCCGGAGTGAACCCGCTAATAGTGGGTGGGGACTTCAACACGCCGTGCCATACCTGGGGATACGGCCACACCACAACCAAGGGCAAACAGTTATGGCAGGACTCGCAAGACTTGGAATACACGCTCATCACGCATTCCAGCGCCCAACGCGTATGGGCAATTCGGTTGCAAGAGATACCACACCGGACTTAACAATGATCAAAAATATCGAGAGGACTACCTGGAGAAACACCCTAGAAGACCTAGGAAGCGACCACATGATCATTGAGATCACGATCCCCCGAGCGGGAACCACCCTCCCGGTCAAAAGCTATATATGGACAGACTGGGACCAGTTCCGCAAACACCGGCATATCAGGCTAGACGACGAGCCGATCGGTGACATTGACAGATGGATCGCGGACCTGACCAGGGATGTCGGCGAGGCAACGCAAACCATCACTCCCGAATTCCTCACGGAGAAGTTGGACAGTCGCTTCGCCCACCTCTGGGATGCCAAGAAATCCATACAAACCCGATGGCAAGGCCAGCGGCTCAATCGAAAGCTGAGGAAAAAATAGCCGAAAAACACGAACAAATCGAAGAGCACTGCAAAACCTTGAGCAAGCAACAGTGGGACGAAGTCTGCAACGCCGCGGATGGCCGACTCCACAACGGAAGTACGTGGCGACTGCTGAGGCACCTGCTGGGCGAAACCCAAAGCAAATCTAAGCAAAGAGCCGACATGCAGAGACTTCTGCACGAAGAAAAAGGGGCGGCGAGCGAGAAGCTAATCGTCATGAAATTCTGCGACAAGTACCTCCCGCAATGACCGATGGTCGAGCACGGCCGGTACATTGGCAGTCCTAGTCCCAAGTTAGATGATGACTTCATCATCATCATCATCATCATCATCAGCAGCAGCAGCAGCAGCAGCAGCAGCAGCAGCAGCAGCAGCAGCAGCAGCAGCAGCAGCAGCAGCAGCAGCAGCAGCATCATAATCAGCCTGGTTACGCCCACTGCAGGGCAAAGTCCTCTCCCACACTTCTCCAAAAACCCCGGTCATGTAGTAATTGTGGCCATGTCGTCCCTGCAAACTTCTTAATCTCATCCGCCCATCTAACTTTCTGCCGCCCCCTGCTACGCTTCCCTTGCCTTGAAATCCAGTCCGTAACCCTTAATGACCATCGGTTTTCTTCCCTCCTCATTAAATGTCCTGCCCATGCTCATTTCTTTTTCTTGATTTCAACTAAGAGGTCATTAACTCGTGTTTGTTCCCTCACCCAATCTGCTCTTTTCTTATCCCTTAACGTTACACCTATCATTCTTCTTTCCATAGCTCGTTGCGCCGTCCTCAATTTAAGTAGAACCCTTTTCGTAAGCCTCCAGGTTTCTGCCCCGTAGGTGAGTACTGGTAAGACACAGCTATTATACACTTTTCTCTTGAGGGATATTGGCAACCTGCTGTTCATGATCTGAGAATGCCTGCCAAACGCACCCCAGCCCATTCTTATTCTTCTGCTTATTTCCGTCTCATGATCCGGATCTGCCGTCACTATCTACCCTAAGTAGATGTATTCCCTTACCACATCCAGTGCCTCGCTACCTATTGTAAACTGCTATTCTCTTCCGAGACTGTTAAACATTACTTTAGTGTTCTGCAGATTAATTTTTAGACCCACCCTTCTGTTTTGCCTCTCCAGGTCAGTGAGCATGCATTGCATTTGGTCCCCTGAGTTACTAAGCAAGGCAATATCATCAGCGAATCGCAAATTACTAAGGTATTCTCCATTAACTTTTATCCCCAATTCTTCCCAATCCAGGTCTCTGAATACCTCCTGTAAACACGCTGTGAATAGCATTGGGGAGATCGTATTTCCCTGCCTGACGCCTTTCCTTATTGGGATTTTGTTGCTTTCTTTATGGAGGACTACGGTGGCTGTGGAGCCGCTATAGATATCGTTCAGTATCTTTATATACAGCTCGTCCACACCCTGATTCCGTAATGCCTCCATGACTGCTGAGGTTTCGACAGAATCAAACGCTTTCTCGTAATCAACGAAAGCTATATATAAGGGTTGGTTATATTCCGCACATTTCTCTATCACCGATTTCTCTAGACTTCAGTGAGGCGGAAATCAGAACGGCACTCCAAGGACTCAACGGCAAGTCCGCCCCAGGACCGGACAGGGTTAACAACAAAACGCTAAAACATCTGGACGACAAATCTGTCACCAGACTCACGGTCTATATGAACAAGTGCTGGAGAGAAGGCCGCATTCCGGAGCAGTGGAAGAGGTCCAAGGCTATCCTCGTACCCAAGCACGGAAAGCCGTTGAGTTTGGAGAACCTACGCCCAATCTCTCTCACGTCATGCGTGGGTAAGGTCTTGGAACACACCTTCCTGAACCGTATCAACAGACATCTAGAAGAGACGGAAGGCTAGCCCCACACCATGATAGGCTTCCGATCCCGCCTGTCCACGCAGGACGTCATGTTACAACTAATGAACCAGATCTTTGACGACAAGACAAGTAACACCAGAGTCATCCTAGGACAAGCCCTGGAGAAAGCATTCGACAACGTCGCTCACGAGCCGATCCTTAGACAAGTGTCTAATCTGAATGTAGGGGAAAGGGCCTACAACTACGTGAGGGACTTTCTGAACGATCGCAAAGCCACCCTGGCGGTTGGCGACCTCGAGTCCGAAGAACGAACCCAGGGAAGTGCAGGTGCCCCCCAGGGCTCAGTTAAATCTCCGCTCCTTTTCAACTTAGTCATGCTGGGTCTCCCCAGCAAACTACGGGAAATCGAAGGAATCCACCACGCTATATACACAGACGATATAACGATTTGGGCGAACCACGGCAGTGACGGCCAAATTGAACACGCACTACCAACGGCCATTCACAAAGTCGAAGAGTACCTCCAAGGAACGGGCCTTAGATGCTCCCCGAGCAAGTCCGAACTACTCCTTTACCGGCCCACGCACAGAGGCATGCCACCAAAGAGCTACACAGGACCCCGGGAGTACGAAGAAATCGGCCTGTACACCCAAAACGGAAACGCAATCCCCAAAGTAAACACGATCAAAATCCTCGGAATGATCATTGACGCTAACGGAGCTAACGGCGAAACCGTAGGGAAGATCGAAGGCAAAGTCACGAGCGCCACGAGCCTCACAAAGAGAATAACCAATAGACGCGCGGGCATGAAGGAAGAAAACGTCATTCGACTGGTCCACTCATTCGTTGTCAGCCACATCGCCTACGTAGCCGCCTACCACAACTGGTACGTCGCGGAAAAGAACAAGATCAATACGCTCATAAGAAAAACGTACAAGATAGCCGCGGAAAAGGCCAAGATCAACACGCTCATAAAGAAAACGTACAAGATAGCCCAGGGCCTCCCGGAATCAACGAGTACCGAGCTCCTGGCTCAGCTGGGCATATACAACACCCTAGAAGAAATAGCCGAAGCACAACACATCTCGCAGCTCGACCGCCTGTCGGCCACCACGACGGGAAGGTACATTATGAACATGCTCGGCATAACGTACCACAACCAGCACGGCCAGAAAATGCAAATCCCCAGCAAAATCAGAGACACCATTACGGTGGCAACCATCCCAAGAAACGTGCACCCCGATTACAACCGAGGTAGAAGAAAGGCAAGAGCCGAGGCTCTGCTCCATTCGTTCAGCAGCGAGAGAAACGCGCGCTTTGTCCACACAGCCGAACATCCGAACGCCCAAAAATGCACCACTGTAGTCATAGACGCAGAGTCCAAAATCAGAACCACATGCAGTGTATGCACCAAACACTCGGAAATAGCGGAGGAAGTAGTGATTGCGCTGGCCCTCATGGAACAGGAATGCGCGAAGTCATAATAAGTGACTCCCAAAGAGCAGTAAAGAATTACGCCAAAGGTCGAATTTCCAAGGAAGTCCTGTCCATTCTGGCCAAAGCGGGCAGATCCAAAACCGCGAGCTCGAGGATCATATGGTTCCCCGCGCACGTCACCACGGAAGGCGACGTGCTCCCGAACCTTAATAAGACAGCGCACCAGACGGCGCGAGACGACCCACCGCGCCGAACAGGGCAACGCCTCTCGCACGATAGCGAACGCTTCTCGAGCAGAACGGGACGGGCTCACCATGTGCAACGACATAACCAGTGCATATTTGAACGCCAGAAGGATATACCCACCGCCGAGTCCCAAACTGAACAGGAGGCAGGCCGTCGCCTGGCGACACCTCCAGACGGACACCTTCCCTAATCCACTCCGTCTGAAGCGTATCTTCCCAGATAAGCATCAGGACGACACGTGCAAATTGTGCCAGGAAGGACGAGCAACACTCAAACACATGCTGTGGGAGTGCAGAGTGCAGCTCAGACCTCGGAATCCAGAAGTGGGCAGTCCAGCAAGCCCGTGAGGTGGCGTTGAGGCAGGTCCTTGACGTTCCCCCGAGGGAGACCTGAGCCCGGGTCGCGTTAAACCTTGCCGGACGTAGAAAAAAGTTGTATCCATCCATGGTCGTACGCCTTCCTTATCGACAAAATGTCCCAGCACAAAAGTTATGCATTCACCGAAATGGCACTGCTTCAAGTTGAGCACAAGGCCGGCTTTCCCCAAGCAGTTCAGCGCCAATTCCAGAAGCGTGTTATGCTCACCAAATGTTCGACTGAAGTTCACAACGTCGTCTGGGTAACAAATGCGAACTTTTAATTTCAGGCCGCGTAGTGGAGCGTCCACGAACCTTTCGAACGCTGCGGGTGCGTTACGGCCCGAAAGGCATGACGTTAAACTCAAATACCATGCTTCAATTAGCCGGATTGGGTACAAGTATTTTTCTAGTAATGGGGTTTAGGCGGTGGTGGTCAACAGCGCATCACCCCGCAGCGTCGTCTTTCTTTTTCACGAATGTCCCTGGAGCTACACAAGAGCTACACGATTCTGGAGTGACTCATTTGCTTAGCATTTCATGGTCTTGATCGGTGATTATCTTGCGCTCTGCGCGCGACGCACGACAGGTTCTTTGTCGAATCGGTTTGGCAGATCCTGCGTTGATGCGATGTCGAGTTCTATAGAAGCAGGCCTGAACCCACGGCGGGACGTCGTACTGCGCAAAGTATCAAGGAGTGTTTCGAAAGGATCCAGGGCCATCAAGGTGCGGCAAGTACTTATGGTCATTGAGTGATTCAGCGACCATGGAAAGGATCTTCAAGAACACAGAGCGCCGGTGTATGGCTTCTCCTGTATCCGAAATTTTGAAAGCATTGCCTTGAGTGTCGGAGAGTTTTGAAACGTGGTAAGCTTGATGCCTTGAGGCAGCAACGCCACTTCAGCGCAACAATTTATTGCCCACAGACCTAGCCGTACATCCATTAGGCACCGAAACCATGTAATGAGGAACATATCACATCAATGAGGAACACGGTTCACATCTACAGGAGCACCGAACGAGTTGCGACTAGAAGAACACACAACAGAAACACGCATCGCGGATCAAGTGGGTGCTACTGTATTTCCGGACACACCAAACACGCTATTAACAGGGCGAGTCTTCCAAGACCACACATGGAAACACTTCCGCCCACACTGAGTTCGCCCGTTTAGCAATCAACATTGGCCCCGTACAGTTGCGAAAAGTCTATCCCGAGAATAACATCGTGGGTGAAACGACGAAGAACAGTAAACTGAGTGTTTAAAAACTTGACCACCCAAGGAGACATCTGCATTACAAACACCAATAGGGTATAACGAGTCACCACTCACTCCACGAAAAGTTGTGCTCTGGTCCCAACGAAACACGAGATTGCGTGACAGAAGACATTTATACAGCCCACTCATGACGGAAACAGTTGCTCCCGCGTGGACTAAACTCATGGTAGAGAGATACCATCAATACGCACATGAACCCTATTCTTCTACATAAAAAAAGTTGGAGGTATTTCAGTCAGCAACAAAGATTTCCCGCGCTGGCTAGTTTTCCAGTGGGGGTGACGTGAAGCGGCGCCGTAGAGATGATGACGAGATGCGTCACCAAGGAGATGGTGATCAGTGCGTTCGGCAATCTGGTGGTGCTGTCAGAGTGTGATCGGAAGCAGCTTAACGGTTACGGGGCCTTTCTTCTCGGAGGTGGAATCCAAAAATGGAGTTCCCTGGCCACGGAGTGGCCAGGGAACTCTATTTTACGACTTCTGGACCACGTAGACGGCGTTCATTGCCCGTAGGCCGATGTTCGACGTCGGTCTACAGTACCTAGCTACGTGACCTGGTCTGCCACAACTGTAGCACATGGGCAGAGGGCCAACTTTGGAATGCTGACAAAAATGTTCAGCCGTGCCCGTGCTGGGAAACTAACGAGGATTCTCTCTTTGCAAGTAATAGGCAGTGACCGATCTTCGTGAATGAACGTTGCGTGGGTTAGCTACTAAAGTCCGCAGCGTTTACCGAGTGCTGTCAAGGAGACTAGGGGTGTGTGCAAACGGCGTCTGGGAAAGTGTAGGAGCTGTAATATGGCGCCGCATAACGGGCTTTTATTCGTGTCTAAGGAGCTCCTCACGGACAGTCTGCTGTATGGTGGACGATAAATCTGTTGGCGAGCTTGTGACAACACTGGTCACAGTCATCACATTAGCCAGCCGTCCGAATTTCGGTGTCATTGGACGAGCCTTCAACGTTTCAAGGATACGGCAGTGCCCTGTCACGTCTGATAAAGTGTTCAGATTGTCTTTTCCGACGAGGAAGTTGTACACGCCTCCCACGATTCCATTTAAAAGGCGCCCCACCTTATCCTTCTCTGACATTCTAGGGTGTAAGGTGTGCCACAGTTTCAAAATCTCCTCGATATAGGTGGCACAATTCTCTCCGTGGCCTTGAGCACTCTAAACTAACGTTAATTGCGCTCGTACCTTCTTAACGTCCGAATCACCAAAACAGTTCTTGATTTCGTCAAAGAAGCTGGCACATGTCGTTAGCTTGTTCGCTTGGTTGTCACATTAAACCGGCACCATGTTGGTCAAAAAGAAAACACCATTCCTAAGTTGGGAGGCAGCGTTCTAATGGTTTTATAAGTTTACCCTTTCATTATGGGTCAGCCACTCGTCGACATCTGCCTTCGCCGAGGAAGTACGTGCCTATTGGTACTGCTGGATCAGTGCTGGTCCTGCCACTGCAGTAGTGGGAGCATTTTGCTGATGGTGGGCGGCGGCAAAATTCCGGCAAGGCGGCGGCTTCTACGAAGGTTTTGTGCTGACGGCTCCGTCGTAGGCCATGGGAAGTACCCAGCACCTCCACCAAACGCTACGCGCGAAGCGTTCATTTTAAAGATACAAGGCAGATCAATCTGAACCGTTGACGTTTTCCGGCACCGGTACAGAGGCAGCCAGCCCAACGTTGTCATCATTCACTAGTCACCATCCCCATGGTCATTCGCGCTTTTTCTGCACTCTGTTGCGAGAGCTCGGGACAACACATATCGGGCTATCGTGGAAAAGAAACTGAGGTTGAATTCACAAAGTTTTTCTTCATATGAAGTGCTCTTTCCCATTCGCCGGCGGCCTTCGTCACGAAACCTTTCGACCACCCACGTCGTTGCGCCAACGAAAACTTCAACGTGCTCTTTTTTCTAAACATGAAGTAGAACTGGCCAAGTAGCATTTTATTTCATCTTATAACACAAACACAATATGGTTTTCGCAAAGAGTAGTTGAGTACTAGTGACATAATTTAACTCAGGAGTGCTTTCGTCATCAGGTAAGTGCTTGAATGTTCCGCGGCAGTCTCTAATCATGTCCTGCATTGACTTCGATTTCCCGATTATTACGGCTATGTTCGCGATGATATTGGCGGCTTAGAGGTTCTCGAGCACTAATCTATCACTTTAGCTTGACTTAGTACTTGCCTTTAGTGTCCCTTTAACGCCCATATTTCTTGTCGGGGTCACAAGCTTTCTGACACGCGTTGGAAAGACTTGCGAAGACATTGTAGTCACTTCCGTGTGTGGTGCTGACCTCAGGGAGTCCATCTTTTCAACGGTCACTGCGCATACTCTTAGACGACAATTTAAGGGAATAGGCAACCGTTCTCTAACGCGCGCGCATACGCTCCCGCGGTGTTGCTAGCAAGATAAATATATTTTTTTAACTATATCATATCTTATATACGTGCTACAACGCGACGCGTAATGGCCATCTCGGCCGCTTGACAAGTCACCGTATCCATTTACTGATTTGAACAGCGTGATGTGTTCCTAAGGGCATAAGAGCCAGTGAACAGAATTGTCACACTGTCAGGCCACCCGGCGGTCCGCATGTCTGCGTGACAAGCAACATGAGCAAGTGCTACTCTATTGTCCGACTCACACAAAATTATGTACGTACAGAAGTGTAGCAGATCCCCAGCGCCGTATGTATATATTTACTACTCGCACTCGGGATAAAAATGTGTTTATCTTTTATTTTGCAGAATGATAAAGGCAAAATGTTCCCGATCGTAGATAGATAGATAGATAGATAGATAGATAGATAGATAGATAGATAGATAGATAGATAGATAGATAGATAGATAGATAGATAGATAGATAGATAGATAGATAGATAGATAAACTTTATTAAAAGAATATTCAGAAAAACCGCTAATGGTCAGGGCCCTTAGTCCAGGGCTCCGCTGGCTCTTGCCATCTTCTCAGCTCTCTTTTTAGCTTGAGCTGGTCGTCGAGGGCCGAGCTGGACAGCAGTGCCTCCCATTGTTCCCTCGTGTTGTTCGTGTCTGGGTGTTCTAAGTTGTGTAGTGTGCACTCCCACGTAATGTGGTATAGGGTTGGTGTGGCCCCACACCATGGGCATTCGTCCCTGTAGGCTGTGGGGTGTATCCGATGTAATATGTGTAGGTTCGTGAAAGTGCCTGTCTGGAGCCTACGCCAGGCAGCGGCATCTTCTGTCTTTAGGTTTCGATGCGGTGGTGGATATCGCAAGCGACGCCCTCTGTGGTAGTTCACGATGGCTGAATACTCGAGGTCGATAGGGTCCAGGTCTTCTGCAGCCGGCGTGATGAGTGCTCGGTTATGTATGAATCCTCGAGCTGCTCTGCCAGCTTGCAGGTTGCCCGTGATGCCAGTGTGGCCCTGTATCCAGATGATGGTTTGGGTGGTGAAGTCCTCAGAGTCCTTGAGTATTCCGGCTAGGACTTGTGCAGCAGGTCTTCCAATTCTACACTGTAGGAAGTTGCGGCAGGCCTGCTGGGAATCCGTGAGGGTCGTCAGTGGTTGGTTTGCGTGTAGGCCCTCGCGGATGGCTAACGCGATGGCCAGCTCTTCGGCTTCCGTAATCGTGCAGGGGCAGGTCGATGCCGTGGAGGTAACATGGCCTCGGTGGTCGCATGCCACTGCAACTGCGCCCTTGTTGTTCTTCCCATACATGGCGGCGTCCGTAAAACGGGCCGTTGTATTATATCTGAACGCTTTCTCCATGTACTGTGCCCTTACTCTCCTCCTGCCGGAGTGTAGGTTAGGGTCCATGTTGCGTGGTATCGGGGAAACGTGGAACCTGTCCTGGACGTGACGAGGTATCAAGCAGGTTTCTTGGGTTCGTGTTGTTATTGCTGGGAACACCAAGGTTTGTAGGACTTGCCGGCCCGTGCGAGTCCGCGCAAGCACATGTTGTTGCGAGACGTAATGGGCTTCTGTCAGTTCGCTGAGGGTGTTGTGCAACCCTAGCGCCAATAATTTTTCAGTCGATGTACTCATCGGCAGGCGGAGAGCGGTCTTCAAAGCCATCCTCAAAAGTGTGTCGGCCTGCTTTGTCTCGGACTGTGTGAGGTGGTAGTAAGGCAGGCTGTATGTGATTCTGCTCACCACCAGGCTACTGACCAGTCGGAGGGTGACCCTTTCCTTCATGCCTCTGTTCTTGGATGTTACGTGGGAGATCATGCATGATATCGCCTTGACACTGGTTTTGAGGAGACCCTTACACTCCTCAAAACCACTGTCAAGGCGACATCACGCATGATATCACGCACGCCCGTTTTACGGACGCCGCCATGTATGGGAAGAACAACAAGGGCGAAGTTGCAGTGGCATGCGACCACCGAGGCCATGTTACCTCCGCGGCATCGACCCACCCCTGCACGATTGCGGAAGCCGAAGAGCTGGTCATCGCGTTAGCCATCCGCAAGGGCCTACACGCAAGCCAACCACTGACGTAGGGTGCCAGAGTTATCGAAATAGCGCCCCACAAGCGGACGAATTACCGTGGTAAATGAAGCGCCGAGTAAAGTATGAGAAACTTGAAAAGGACGCGGCGAGATTCAAATGGAGTTGGTCACCGGCCCTAAAAACATGTCATCAAAGCATTGTTAGTGATAGGGCAGCAATGTTTTGGTTACTTCCCGCAGTCGTTTATTCGAATTACCACATCAGCCAGGCAGTCCTTCAACGAACTGTTGCCAAACGGATAAATAAATCAATTCGCGATCGTCAATTTCCATCAATCACTGAAGATGCTGCAGGCTTGCGAAGGTGCAAGAGCTATGCGCTGTGCGCGTGCTCTTGCATGGGCTCGTGCCCAGTCGCCAAGTGACGAGTCACTCTTGTTTTTATTTTTTGATGTCGTTTTTTTATCCCGCTTCACTGACCCAGTGATCATGACCTTTTGCAGTTGAGCACGAGGTCACTGGTTCGATACCCGACTGCGATGGTCGCGCAGTTTAGATGGGGGCTCAAGGCAAAAAATCTTCTTGTACTCAGATTAAGCTGCACGTTAAAGAGCCCCAGGCAGTAACAACTAATCCGGAGCATGCATTTATGCACGCTACGCTTCAGGACGTTAAACCTCATCAGTCAACTAACTCACTAAAGAAACTGATAAATTTAACGTACAACAGTTTATTGAGCTTACTTTGCGGATTTCATGGACCGGTTACAATTAGAATTTTCACGGCGTTTTTATTTATAAAGAGCCAGAGGGGAGAGGGGCGTGAATTTGAGGAACACGTGACTTAAGCTTCTCGGAGAAAGATGAATAAATGCAAGGAGGTCGACCGTGTTAAGCCACAGTGTCTTTTTTTAAAATAAATATTTGGAGTTGCGATCACCCACTGAAATGAAGAGAAATTATGGAATAGGCTTGCTTCAGAATCGCAGAACTAAATTTAAGCTGAACATTGTTTTCCGTCTTCTAACTATAAAAGTGTCATTAGACCCTTCTTTCTATCTATAATAGCTGACAGCTAGACAAACACGGCACTACAGCTCACATGAATTGACACCAGCTTTCGCCAGAACACGCGCTTTCTTTCTTCCCACTAGTGAGTTGGAATGACCTCACTGACAATATAATTGTTATTTTATAACGTGACTGTGTTCTTTCTCTTTTTTTGTAGTGATGTACTATTATGATATTTCAGACTTCTTTCTTGTTTCGCCCTTCCCGTTGGGACCTAGTGCTCGCACTAATGTATAAAGTAAAAAATAATTAAATCAACATAGCCACCCCCACAACCAGTAACACTATCGCCATTATCATAGTCACGTCCTGTCGGCCCCGCCGGTCAGATGCATGGCTCCAGTCAAAGGCCCTGGCAGGCCGTGTACTCTTTCGTCGACCACTGGTAGCTGCATGATGCTGCCGCCTCGTTCCTACACTGTAAGAAAATGCGCATATGAACGAATAAATAAACTACTATGGTTAATAAATGAGAAGCTAAAAAGTAATTGGTTTATTGGACAAAACTAATTTGCTGGCAGTGTTGAAGAAAAAAAAAGCTCAGCGCCCTTCCACTCTGTGAAGAAACATGACCAGCGAAGCTGTGTATGTGGGTCCCTTAATGGCGAACTGTACCTCCGCCGCGCGTAAGTCGACCCGCCATTGCACCATCTTTAGGATCAGCCCACGTATGGGGAGTGCTTAAGGCCTGCTTCACTTCTGCCGGGTGTCGGCCCAGCATTGCATTATATTCGGTATCAGCCCACGTATGGGGAGTGCTTAACGGCTGCTTCACCTCCACCGCAGGCCGGCACGGCATTGCACTATCTTCGGGATCGGCCCACGTATGGGGAGTGCTTAACGCTCGCTTCACCTCCGTCGCCGGCCGGCCCGGCATTGCACTATCTTCGGGATTGGCCCACGTATTGGCCCACGATTGGCCCACGGATTGGCACATGCTTAACGCCTGCTTCACCTCCGCCGTGGGTCGGCCCGGCATTGCACTATCGTCGGGATTGGGCCACGTATGGGGAGTGCTTAACGCCTGCTGCACCTCCGCCGCAGGCCGGCCCGGCATTGCACTAAGGCTTCGGGATTGGCCCACGTATGGGGAGTGCTTAACGCCTGCTTCACCTCCGCCGCGGGTCGGCCCGGCGTTGCACTATCTTCGAGATCGGCCCATGTATGTGGTGTTTTTCGCTTAACGACACGAAAATTTCCTTTTGGATGGTAGAGGTATAGAACTTCGCTGTAAAAAATGCATTTGAGGCTGAATTTTATTGTTGGTGAAGTCCGCGCTGGAGACTTCACCAGAGACTGCAAACAAACGCAAGAGTATAAATTCTGGAGATGAAAATCTTTGGGCAGTGCGCTTTCATTAGCCAAAATACTCTTTAGTTTTGGCTCTCCAAGAAAGATGCTTTAGGAAAAAAAATATATACCAAAGTGTCCCAGTCGGCTTCTATGATCCGATGCTTATGGTCTCGCACCTTGTTGTGAGCTGGTTATGTTGCCATTGACTTATCTTTTATGACCTGGGTTCATCCCAAGGAGCGTTCTCTAAGGGGATAAACCAAATGAAAAAGAAATTTGGAAGGAAAAGCTATTGAATTTATGAAATGGGCTGAAATATGGTAAAATTTCAGTTCTTGCATAGTGAGCTCGACCAATGAAAAGGAACAATGCGCAATAAAGGTACCACGCCTAATTGATAAAAGACAGACAGCTGATGCTGCGAAAAATACACTGGTCTCCTTGGTGATAAACATTGTTCCACTGAACTCTTCATTAAGCTGCAGTGAGGGAAGTATAGTTTACCTCCCGTTGTTACAGTGAAGGTGGAATTTCGGACAAGATGAGGAAAATTGCAAGTTCCCTTCAGGTGCAAGGAAGTTCAATAGCGTTAGCATTATACCCACCAATCGATCATGCCCCACTTGAAAAACATAACAGGAAATTTCAGTCGGTCGTATTTTGGGACCTTGTTTCTGTCGTTCTGTTGTCTGTAGTTCTGTTGTCTGTAGTGTGACGTCCTGTAGTCGAAAGTTCTGTAGTTCTTGGTCAATATTTAATTAAAAATTTAGAGAGACATCTTTGTTAGTACAGAAAAGAAAAATATAAAAGTAAATCAGCGGCCGATTTTGAGGAAGCCGGTAGGGCGTTGGTGGTGCCTCGTCGTCACGGCACAATTATATAAGTTGGCCATGTCGACCTTAATACCGGTGTCGGTGCTATCAGCATTACCGGCTTCACAGAATCACGATTGAATACCACGCAAGAGAAAAGTACAGTGTAAACCACCAATGCAAAACTCTTTTTTAATTATGGGGTTTAGCATGCCAAAACCACTTTCTGATTATGAGGCACGCCGTAGAGGAGGACTCCAGAAATTTCAACCACCTGGGCTTCTTTAACGTGCGCCTAAATCCAAGTACACGGGTGTTTTCCCATTTCATGGGGGCGAAATGCGAAAACACCCGTGTGCTTAGATTTAGGTGCACGTTAGAGAACCCCAAGTGGTCGAAATTTCCGGAGTCCTCCACTATACGGCGTGCCTCATAATCAGAAAGTGGTTTTGGCACGTAAAACCCCATAATTAAAAATTGTTTTCCCATTTCGCCCCCTTCGAAATGCGGCCGCCGCGGCCGGGATTCAATCCCGCGACCTCCCAATGTGAAACTAACGTACCATTTTAAAGTTTCGCGAAGGAAAGCGTTTCTTTCGCGGCGTCAGAACTTATGTCGCTGCGACAGAAAGTGGCACATTTCTAACGCCACAACAGCAAATGTGTAGTCCCGACAGAGAGTCCCTGTTGCGACGTCAGAATCGCTGTTGCGATAGAAAGTTGTTGGTGCGACTTCTGTTGCGACTTCAGAACTCTTGACCGTCGCGACCGAACGTTTCTATTGCGACGTCAGAATTGCTGTCGTAACGTCAGAGTCGCTGTTACGATGGAAAGCACTTGTTGCGACTTCAGAACTCTTGTTGTCGCGACAGAACGTTTCTGTTGCGACTTCCGAACTGTTCGTCGTCGCGACAGAATCTTTCTGTTGCAACGACAGAATTTCTGTCCTAACGTCAGAATCGGTGTCAATATAGAAAGCTCTTGTGACGACTTCAGAACTCTTGTTGTCGCGACAGAACGTTTCTGTTGCGACTTCATAACTCTTTGTCTTCGCGACAGAATGTTTCTGCTGTGGCATCAGAATTTCTGTCGTAACGTCAGAAATGTCTCTCGCAACTACAGAAACGTCAGGAACTTCTGTCGTACAACAGAAATTTCTGTAGCCGTGACAGAAATTTCTGTAGTTGCCACATGAATTTCTGTTGTCCTTTTCAACCAGGACATGTTCAATACTAAACAACTACTTTCGTGAACATTGTTTCTGTGAATGCGAAGAATATGACGACGTCAAGGCAGCATAAGCCATAATTCCGCGAGAGCAGGAATCAGAAGTGTAAGGTATTTATAGTTGGAATAACAACTCTCGTTCTCGATATGATGAGCATATCCCAATAAGTGTGTCTGCCTAAAACTGACAAGTTATCATGATGTGCCCCGCGCGACATGAATGACAAGAAATCATGGATGCATGCTACGACCTCCACACGGGGGTATGTACGTGAAGCGAATAAACGGCAGCGAACTCACGTGTTGGTGCAGTTTAACACAACTTAGAAAGAAAAAAAACTTGACATCATTAACATAGTATGGCTGTCAGAAAACACCTCACTCACTGCCATCGAGGCACGCAACAACAATGCACAGTTCGGCGAGCACGCGCATCGTACTACAAACTTCACCAGTGCCAAGGTACCTTAGGTAGGCGCCACTCTCAAAACACTATGAAACTCAGAACGTATAGCGCTCACCAAATTGTAACTGCTCGGCAGACGTAGAGGACACAATGCTAGCGCATGCGCGATGTGTGCACCTCCACGATTTTTGCTACAGGTATTGCACGCTCGCGCTTCTGCTCGTCTGTTCTTTCTATGTCTGTAGACATTGCGCATGCGGGTGGCTTGACAAATGGAATCTTGCCATTTTAGATGAGTACAGGCGTAGTGCCGTAATTATCACAGAAAAAAACCGTGAGAAGAATAGGCGCTTTTTACCGTGCAACCATAACACGGAGAGGACATAATGGTAGTTATAGCTTCAAGACCTAGCTAAGGGCAGGTCTTTTTCTAATAGATGCGATATACGCCTTTCCAAGCGCATTATCGGTGAACCTGGGGGCAAGCACCCAAACCCTAACATTGCATCAGCCTCCCAAGCCGGTGTTGGAGGCATGAACAAGGCGCAGCGAAGCCCGCGCTCACACAAGCAGCAAGTCTTAAAGGCAGGGAAGATGCCCTCCCTTCCACGCGATCCCCGCAAAGTTGTTATCAGGCCACGCGGTGGCTTGAACGTTGCATCAGTCGGGGTCGTCAGCCTCGCTTCGGCCCTATACAGGGCAGCAAGCCTATCTCCGCAAGACACCATGGAAGACATTGTCTGCCTAAATATGCCGCAAAACATCATCATTGTGAGTACCCCTCACTCTCTGAATGCAGGACGGTACCGCCGACTCGGCAGCTTTGAGCTCGACGGGCACCAGTTCGAGATTCGGGCTTATGAGACTGCGCCCGACTGGCTGCTGGCCCCTACGCGGCGGGATTTTCCTCCCCCGCCGGAGATGCTGTTACGGTTGGCGTGTAACACCCCGGGCAAAGAGGATGCTCTGCCACCATGCCTCATCGAAACGAAGGATGGATTCCTAATTGGCCATTGTTGTCTCGAGGGGTTGCTGGTCTGGCTGGCACGCCGCAGTGCTTACAGGCACCTTTGTGTGTGTGCGGCTTTAGGGGGACCCTTTCCTCAAACTGTCAAGCTCTGCAGGAGAACTTCCGCAAACCAACGTCACCTAGAAGAAAGGAACAAGCCATGACGAGGACTTACAACGTCAGCTGGGACAATGGATCAGCCGCCTATCCACAACCAGACGCCCTTTCCGCGAATCAGCAACGCGCGAAAGAGAAGGGATCAGCTGTCTACGATTCCCAGGACCCGCGGACTGCCGCCAGGGAGGCACGCTCGTGAAGACGTCAACTAGAACAATGGATCAGCCGCTTATCCACAACCAGACGCCCTTTCCGCGAACTAACGACGCCCGAAAGAAAAGGGATTCGCCGCCTATCCCCGATCAAGACTCTTGGGGTTTCCCCTGGGGAGACGGACTCGTGAAAGGTCGCCGGGTGAGTGGGTGCCACCGCCAAGCACCGTGGAACTCAGTGCATATCACGTAACGTTGACGTGAGCAAGATCCCGCTTACGACTTTAGTTGGCCTATTTAAAGGGCCCCGCAATGCACTTTTTCACTTCATTCTCTTCTCATCTTTCACCAACCATTGAATAAACCGTGCATGTTTTGCACAACAAATCAACTTGTCCCTGCCTGATCGCCATGGTCTACCGGACGCCTGCAGCCCGCCGACAACGCCACGCTACCCAACAGTAACGTTGGACGAGCTTTGATAAACAGGCGTCGCAACAAGTGCTCGGCAGCGTTGGTGTACGCTACCCTGGAGAACGCAACAAGTGGTTGGCAGCGATTGGGATACGCTACCCTGAAGACCCCAACTTTGGACAACATCTAAGATATCGTCTTCTCTTCGTCCTGGTGACAACGTTGGGAAGGAAGGTGTTAGGATTCATGACTCCATATGGTTAGTGCACGGCTTTTCTTCACTAAAATATCACTTGGCTTTCTTCCACCGCCAGCCTCGGGTCACGCTGGATGACCGCACTGCTCAGCTCTGACCTGACAGCACAACTCTGGACCGTCCAGCGAGCCGAGGAAGCCGCTTCGAGACAAGGTCTCGGAACCGCGTCCACGGCGGGTGCCCAGGCCCACTAAAAAGACGCCGGACTCAAATCTTGTTGATTTGAAATAAAAGTTTACGCTCTTTACGTATTTTTAGCAAAGTGCAAAGCAGTGGTTTTTCTTTAACCGTTGACGGAAGTTTTGAGTACGTCGAGGTTGTTATAGAGGGAAGAGTTAGCAGCACTAACGGCAGCGACGAACTTGAAGGCACTAAAGAAGTCGGCATTGTTGAGCTTGGCCAGAGAGTTGGGCCGCCAAATTGCCGAATCAATGAGAAAGCCGGAGATCATTGAGGCGATCGAAGCGACTAGGGAAGATGACGATGAACTGAACGAATGCCTAGAGAGCATTGCGGATAAGGAAGAAGAGCGCAAGCGGGAAGCACGTGCGGCCAGAGAAGAGCGGGCCACACGTGAGGCCAAAGAAGAGCGTGACCTCGAAATGAAGCACCTTGAGATTGACTTCCTGAAAGCTCAAAATACTGAAAGACCTGGCACAGAGGCACGTGAAAGCGAGCGCAGAATGACAGACTTGTTGGCACCCTACGCAGTAGGAGGGGACATAGTTCTTTTCTGGTGCAGTTTAAGCGCGTGTGCGAGAAGGCAAAATTCGCAAGAGACACGTGGCCGCAAGCGTTGCGGCCACGTGTCTTCAGCAGATGACTTCGATAAAGTCAAAGCGAGTCTGCTTAAAAAGTATAGATTATCAGCAGAAGCATTCAGGCGAAAATTCAGGGAAGTCGAGACCAAAAGTGAGTCATACTCAAATTTTGCATACACCTTGAAGGGAAATCTGAAGGAATGGCTCATAGAAGAGGGTGCACTCGGCCACGCCAAAATGACAATGTAGTGCGTAGCTTTAGAACAATTCTACCGCCGGCTGCCAGATAATATCAAGTATTGGGTTCAGGATAGGCCAGGCGTGGACACTGTCACAAGAGTGGCCGATCTCGCTAAGGAGTACGTAACTAGCCGTGCGTTCGAAGGCAACGAAGCTCCTAAGAAGGAGAAGAATAAATACAGACCCGACAAGCCAAAGCGATGGTCGAAGTCGAGTCGGTATAAATCAAAAGAAAGGTCAGATTCGGTATATAGTACTGACAAGGATAGCGAGGGAAAGAAGGAGTCCCCCGAACGGAGGGCAGAAAGGCAAAAGAAAGAAAGCTTTCGAGGAAAAGAAACCAGTAGTTTGCTATAACTGGCAGCAAGCGGGGCATATCTCCGTGGGGTGCAGAAATCCCAAACTGGTGTTGATGTCAATAAGTAGTAACGTGGAAAATCTGAACTTGCTGTAACTGTACATTCAAGACCTTATGGTAAACGGCAAACCGTGTCGGGTGCTTCGCGACTCGGCAGCCACAATGGACGTGGTGCAGACGTCGTACGTGGAGGAAGACCAGTTCACGGGAGAATGTGTTTCGATAAGGCAAGCCGAACAGGCCTCCAGTGTTTGTCTTCCTTTGGCAAAGATTCGCATCCAAGGCCCTTTTGGAGTACTGGATACTGAAGCCGCCGTCTCGGCACATCTCGTGCCGCAGTGTCCATATTTGTTTTCTAACAAATCGGAGGACTTGCTACAACGCAAGGGAATCGGGTTTAGTGAGGAAATAGTGCAAGCCCTAACTCGTTCCAGTGCAAGGGAGCTCGCGGCCAAGGCAGTGTACGAATGTCCAGTGGTGGAGGAAACAGGTTTGACAGAGGATTCGTCAACCAGCACCAAACAGGACAGCCCTATAGGAGATAACGCGGAAAGTACACCAGCTAATGAAGAGGTCAGGAAAGCAGCGGAGCCTGCAGTCTCTCGAGAAGCAGAATGCAGAAGAAAGTTATTAAATATAAGCCCTGCCCAGTGGCGTAGCAACTGGGGGACCGGGGGGCCGTGGGCCCTGGGTGCAAGGGACCAGGGGGGGGGGGGGGGGTCACATACGTCTGAAGAGACCGGGAAAATGCCGATATCCTCGCCTTCCTCGACTACACCCGGGGCGGGGGCGGGGGCGGAGGGGGGGGGGTGACAGAAGACCTATGGGCCCCGGGTGCCAGACGACCTAGCTACGCCACTGATCCTGCCCCATTGATTGCAAAACAGGAAAAGGATTCCACCCTGTGTAACCTAAGGCCAGACGCGAAAGAAGGTGTGGCCAAACAGAACGCAAAGTTCCTCAAGAAGGCAGGCGTCCTCTATAGAAAGTACACCAGTCGAAAGGAGTGCAATTCGACCAACTCGTGGTGCTGCATCCCTATCGTGAGCAGCTCCTGCACCTAGTTTACGGGGGCTTTTGGACAGGGCATCTGGGCATTCGTAAAACAAAAGACCGCTTACTGCCGGAATTTTACTGGCCCGGCTGCTTTCGATAAGTAGAAGCATTCGTAAGAAGCTCCGACACATGTCAAGGCATAGGCAAGCCCGGAGAAAAGGCTAAAACGCCAATGAAACGTGTTCCTATTATCATGGAGCCGTTTCGTCGGCTCATAATAGACACAGTGGGACCACTTCCCGCAACTCAGTCTGGCTATCGGCATATTCTTACTGTACTATGCCCCGCAACGAAATTTCCAGAGGCGGTGCCCCTCAAAGGACTAAGCTCGGTAGAGATCGTCAAAGCGCTTTTGTCTATCTTTGTACGAGTAGGGTTTCCAGCAGAAATCCAGTCAGATCAAGGATCCGTCTTTACGAACACACTGATCTCGACGTTTCTAGAAACGTGCGGTATTAAAATTATTCATAGCTCAGTGTACCACCCACAGTCAAATGAAGTAGAGAATGTCCACTCAGTCATGAAACGGCTTTTGCGAGCCCTTTGTTATGAGCACAAAGCCGATTGGGAAGTTTGCTTGTCTGCAACAATGTTCGCGCTTCGAACTGCACCACACCAGTCAACACGTTTTTCACCTTCAGAGCTCGCTTACGGTCGCTGCCTTCGGTCCCCTCTTCGCATTGTTCGAGAAGCCTGGGTAGGCCGGGCGGACGATCCTTCGGTTGTGGCATACGTGCTAGAGCTGTTACACCGTCTGCACACTCCTCCAGAATTAGCAGGGCACGGAATGCGTAAGGCACAAAGCAATGCTAAACATTACTATGACAGGATGGCTCGAACGCGACGCTTTGAAGTTGGGGAAAAGGTAATGATCCTGAAACCTTCATTGAAAAACCAACTACAGATTCAATGGGGAGGACTGGTTGACATAATTAAGAAATTATCTGAAACAACCTACGTAATCAGAGTACCGGGAAAACGAAGGACACCACAAGTGTACCACAGCAATCTACTTCAACCCTACAGGCAGAGGAAGGCCCTTGCGAACATGTCACATAACCAACCTGAGGAGATGCCGGCCAACTTTAAGGAGTTAACATCAATAAAGGCGGGAAAAGATATTCACGAGACGATTGACAAGCTAGTAGAGCAGGCGGAGTTGAATCCCAATCAATGGGCCGAACTGAGGGACCTCGTGTTTGTATTTAAAGATATATTTTCAAACACACTGGGCAGGACCACTGAGATAGTTCACGATATCTAGTTAACCTCATCGGACCCAGTTCGATCAAAAGCCTATCGCGTTTCACCTCGTCAACGTCAGGTCATGGCCGCTAACATAAACAAGATGTCAGAGCTAGGTGTAATCTTTTTTTTATAGCGATGAAGGCTTGCCCTTAAGGCATAATTCTTGGAGCGTATATGTGTATTATATGTGTGCTGTGAGGCCTGTGTTGTGTATGAATTGAAGTAATCGAACTAGGAGAAAGTGACTATACCTCGCCTCTTATCTTGGTTGAGGTCCCAGGAAAGGAGCCGCCACCATGTAGCTACTACTGCCGGCTTAACTTGTAGCGTTCCTAACTAGAATGGCAACAGAAATGACATAATCTTAGTGAGACGGGTGTCGTCCGCCATTTTATTCCAACTTCTTCCTTCTCACTTCTCCCCTAGCCGCTTTCTTCGTCTTCTTTCATGCGTCCAGCGCAGACCACTTCACTCTTCCGGATTTCTTTTAATTACACCTCCTGGGGTAATACTTGAATACGTTTCCAATAGCGGTGCACTCCGCTTGGCCCGAGGCTCCGGCGTACCAGACATTCTTCAATATTCCATGCTGGCATGCAGTCTTAATAACTTGAAATTGTCCGCAAAATTTTGAATTTGAGGGCACAGCTCCTTTCCTTACAAGTACATAGCCTCCAGGCTGTATGTCCGGTATCTCGCTACTGTGCCTTTTATCAAAGTTTCGCTTCATGCGGCGCTTGTAGACCTCCTGTTCTTTGACAGTTTTCCTTACTTCCGCAAGTTCGAGGTTCTCTAGGAGACCTAGCTCACGATCTGCAGGAAGTATGGGCGCTGTACCTGAAGTTACAAAATGAGGGCTGCAGCCTAAACCCGTGGTGTATGATCTGTTGTGATGTTTCACAGCGGCCCCGAGACAGCACTTCCAGCCACCGGCAAAGTCTGGATACATCTTCAGATACTGTTTGATGTCTCGTATGGCACGTTCCGCTAAGCCGTTTGCTGCCGGGTGGTATGGAGAAGAATACTTTATCATTATGCCGTGCTCCTGGGCCCACTTTGATAATTTGGCACTCCGAAAAGCCGGCCCGTTGTCGCAGACGAGCGTCTTTGTGTGTTTGAAACATTCAGCCTTGAGGAGATCTATTACGCTGTTTGCGTCTTCTTTGCAAGCTTTAGCCGCAATCGTCCTTGTGCACTCATCTATGGAGAGCAAGAAAGCTTGCGTTCGCTTGACTCCTTCCCCCTTCTTTTTGAGCTCCTCGAAGTCCTAAGGAATTACTTCGAACGGGACGCTTGAATATTCAGGGTTTGTCATAACGTCTGTCGATTGCTTGAATTTAACTTTGTTCACCTGGCAGAGGTGGCATGTGCGGATGTAATGGCTGATGTCATTTTTCATGCCCGGCCATGTGAATCTTATGAGTAATTTCTTATAAGTGCGCCAGAAGCCATCATGTCCACCCGATTCAGGGGTGTCGTGGTATAGATGAAGAATCCTTGGAATCATAGTTGGTGGTACATGATACCTTCCATTGATAAACTGGAGCTCTTCTGTACCTTCCCATAGCTTCATATGATTGATTGACTCTGGATTATTGCTTGATTCCTGTACAAGTAATCTTGATAGTGCGTCAGCGTCAGTGAAGAGTTGGCCAGGACGGTGCGAAATTACGAAATCAAATTGTTGCAGATAGTTCACCCATCTAGCAATGCGGCCTCTTGGCTGGGCCATGCTCAGAAGTTGAGTCAGTGCTTGATGGTCCGTGAAAAGTATGAATTTGGCACCTTCCAGGTAAGTACGAAAGTACTGCACAGCTTTTAAGACGGCCAGAGCTTCCTTTTCTGTGGTACAGTAATTGATTTCGGCGGGTTTCAGGGTATAGCTGTAGTACCCCACGACGTAGTGTTTGGTTTGATCAGCTTGTTTGGATGGCTTCTGGTATAGAACTGCACCGGTAGCATAATGTGATGCGTCCGTGTTCAGCACGAAAGGCAAAGAAAAATCCGGTATTCGCAAGATGGGGTCCGACGATATTAGTTTTACAAGCTCACGATGGACAGCTTCGCACTTCTCGTCCCAATGAAAAGGCACGTCTTTCTGAGTTAAACGTGTGAGGCACCTTGTTCTCAGTGCGTAGTCTTTGATAAACGCCCGGAAGTGTCCTGCAAGGCCGAGAAAAATGCGCAGGGAGTGCACATCATAAGGCTTCACCAGCTTGGAGATTCTCTCTACCGATTCTCTACCGGTGCTTTTAGTCTGTTCATCAAACACCCTGCCAAGAAATACAAAGGTATCTTGAAAGAACGCACTTTTCTTGAAGTTGACTTTGAGTTGGGCAAGACTGAGAGCATGAAGAACTTCTGAAAGATGACTACGGTGTTCGTCCTTTGTCTTTGAGTAGATGATGATGTCGTCGATGTACACATTGCAAAATATTCCCAGGTAAGGTTTCAGAATGTCCGTCATAATTTTCTGAAACCACGCAGGGGAGCTTTTCCAACCAAATGGTAGGCGGTTGTACTCAAACAAGTCAAATGGGGTTATGAACGCGGTGTACTTCTTCGTTTCTTCACTTAGTGGAATCTGCGAAAAGCCCTTGCAGAGATCTATTCGTGAAAAACAATGGCAACCACCGGTTTCGTCAATGATGTCGTCGATTCTCGGCATTGAATAAGGTATCAATTCAGTTTGACGATTGAGAGCCCGGTAGTCTGTGCAGAGGCAGAATGTCCCGTCTTCTTTAGGTGCAATAGTTATAGGAGAAGCAAATGGGGATACAGAAGGCCGGATGATACCTGCGTCTAACATTGTTTGTATTTAAAGATATATTTTCAAACACACTGGGCAGGACCACTGAGATAGTTCACGATATCTAGTTAACATCATCGGACCCAGTTCGATCAAAAGCCTATCGCGTTTCACCTCGTCAACGTCAGGTCATGGCCGCTAACATAAACAAGATGTTAGAGCTAGGTGTAATTTTTTTTTATTGCGATGAAGGCTTGCTCTTAAGGCATAATTCTTGGAGCGTATATGTGTATTATATGTGTGCTGTGAGGCCTGTGTTGTGTATGAATTGAAGTAATCGAACTAGGAGAAAGTGACTATACCTCGCCTCTTATCTTGGTTGAGGTCCCAGGAAAGGAGCCGCCACCATGTAGCTACTACTGCCGGCTTAACTTAATCACGAAGGACCAGACCTACCCAATACCGCATAACGAAGAAAGGCTTGAGATAATTAGCAGTGCTAATTTCATCTCCACGCTCGATTCAGTGAGAGGGTACTGGCAGGTTCCGTCGACCGAGAGGGCAAGCAGGCTTGAGGCATTTATTTCCCCGATGGGAACCTTCCGGCCGAAAGTCCTGAGCTTTGGATTGAAGAATGCTCCCTATTGCTTCGATAGCCTTATAGACCAGGTGCTACGGAGAATGGAGGACTTTGAACTTCCGTACCCCTATCACATAGCAATCTTTCCTTCTTCATGGGCGGACCATATGCAACACTTGCGAACCGTGTTGGGTTGTCTACGAGAGGCCAACTTAACTGTCAAGGCTCCCAAATGCCAATTAGGGCGCGCGGAGGTAGCTTATCTTGGTCATGTAGTACGACAGGGCCATCGTCGGCCTTAAGAGGTTCAACTGACCGCAAAAAGCAACTTCCCGCAACCACGCACCAAGCGGGACATGAGGTCATTTCTTGACTTGGCAGGTTAATACCAAAGATATATCCCGCGTTATTCTGAGATTGCAAGTTCTTTAAGAGATGCTCTCAGAAAAACAGAACCACAAACGGTAAAGTGGAATGACGAAAAAGAAAAGGCTTTTAGTATGCTGAAGAAAACACTGACGAGTCAGCTAGTGTTGAACGCGCCCGACTACTCTAAGCCATCCATTCTTCAGTGTGGCGCCATCGACAGGGGGGTGGGGGCGGTGCTTTGTCAAAAGAGAGATGACGGAAACGTACACCCCGTACTGTAAGCCAGTAGAACGCTTTAAGTTCGTGAGGAAGCATACAGAAAAGGATTGCGCCTGCGTAGTATGGGCAGTGCAGAAGCTAGCTTACTATATCGCTGGTTCAAGGTTCACGATAGAGACTGACCACTGTCCCCTCACATGACTGCAGTCCGTGCCTACGAAAAACACTTGTCTTTTGCTCTGGAGCTTGGCTCTTCAAAAGTACACCGTCGATATTCGCTACAAGAAGGGTAATCTTAACGGCAATGCCGACGGTCTGAGTCGTTGCCCCTAGAGTAACGAAAGCATCATGCTCACTCGGGTTTCCGTGGCATTTTTGCGTTTATATTTTTCATACCTTTTTTTATTATCGCAAAGTTGTAGTCGATTGTTAGCTGATGTTAGTAACCACATCTTAACGCTTTCAGGAAATAGCTGTTTTTAGTGTTCAGGGGGGTTGGACGCGCGAAAGGAATAAGAAAGCAGTAGCGGGTCTTCTTTTTTATAAAGCCTGCTGTATCTTGGAGGAGGGTGGCCTTGTGCTCGCTGCATTGTGGTTGTGGGTCTGGCACTGTTCTGGAGTGATTACTTGCCCAAACAGGAGACGAAAAGTTGCGAGACCTGTTTGCAAGTCCAGTTTCACCGCACAGGACCAGGGAGAAAAGACACAAGAGCGCCACGAGGACTGATAAACGACTCCCGGGAATCTACCAGCTACGAACCAAGGGTTCGTAACACCTGAGGGGACTTCTTCTCCTGAAACGCCGATCCCTCTCCCAGTGACAGCTGACCCCTACGTGGTGGGATCTTCCTCCCCCGCCGGAGATGCTGTTATGGTTGGCGTGTAACACCCCGGGCAAAAAGGATGCTCTATTACCAACCATGCCTCAGCGAAACGAAGGATGGATTCCTAATTTGCCATTGTTGTCTCGAGGGGTTGCTGGTCTGGCTGGCACGCCGCAGTGCTTACAGGCTCCTTTGTGTGTGTGCGGCTTTAGGGGGACGCTTTCTTCAGACTGTCAAGCTCTGCAGGAGAACTTCCGCAAACCAACGTCGCCTAGAAGAAAGGATCAAGCCACGACGAGGACTTACAACGTCAGCTGGGACAATGGTTCAGCCGCCTATCCACAACCAGACGCCCTTTCCGCGAATCAGCAACGCGCGAAAGAGAAGGGATCAGCTGTCTACGATTCCCAGGACCCGCGGACTGCCGCCAGGGAGGCACGCTCGTGAAGACGTCAACTAGAACAATGGATCAGCCGCTTATCCACAACCAGACGCCCTTTCCGCGAACTAACGACGCACAAAAGAAAGGGGTCCGCCGCCTATCCCCGATCAAGACTCTGTGGGTTTCCACTGGGGAGACGGGCTCGTGAAAGGTCGCCGGGTGAGTGGGTGCCACCGCGAAGCACCGTGGAACTCAGTGAATATCACGTAACGTTGACGTGAGCAAGATCCCGCTTACGACTTTAGTTGGCCTATTTAAAGGGCCCCGCAATGCACTTTTTCACTTCATTCTCGTCTCATCTTTCACCAACCATTGAATAAACCGTGCATGTTTTGCACTAGAAATCCTCTTGTCCCTGCCTGATCGCCATGGTCTACCGGACGCCTGCAGGCCGCCGACAACGCCACGCTACCAAACGGTAACGTCGGTCAAGCTTCGATAAACAGGCGTCGCAACAACAACTAGTCGGCAGCAGTAAGGTACTGTCACAAAAACCTTAACACCTCGCTCGCCGATCCGGCTGCCAGGCGCAAGCCGACGGAGCACAGGGGTCCGCTTTACGCTTCGCCCCGGCATACAAGCGAAGGGCCTTTGGACAACATTTATTTATTCAGGGTTGGTCAGCCCGAGCAAGACGCCCGTGTATCGGTGCGTCGGCAATCACGAAGCAACTCGTTGAAGGGGGATATCAAGCATTTAATCATACACAAAACTGATCACAGACAATAAGGTAACAAAGAACTCAAAGTAAGAACGAACAGAATTGGCGAGAAGTACAGACAATTGGGAACACGACAAGAACACACAATAATCAGGCAGGGTTACAACAACAGTAAACAAATGAGTTTAGAGGCAAACGAGTCGTTTATAGTTAACAGAAAAGACGAAGAGGACAAGCCGGTGGACAGACCGTATCGTAGCGCAGCGAAGAACGGGGACGGCTCGTGTGGCAGTCGTTGCGGCGATGGCTCGAAGGCGGCGGGCCCGGTGCGATGAAACGCGCGCCTCGCCGTCAGGAATTCGGCCCCGCACACCGCAAAGACCCACACAACCTTCTTCACTGCCTGCTTCCGACCGACTGTCCCCCTTCCCACCGAACTGCTAACGAGCTGGCGGCGGGAAGGTGCTGGTGAAAAGAAGTGCTGTGCCTGCAGCGGTTATTTACAGGCGTTTTTTCTCTCGGCGCCACCGAAGACAGCATGCGCACTGTCGATTTATGGCCCGGCCCTCTCCGCGATCCCGACCAGCGGAAGCAACCGAACAGTGGACACAGGGCGCACAACTTTCTTCACCGTGCGCTCTGCCTGCTCCACTCTTGTAATCTTACACCGCGGCCAAGCCCCGACTCCGTCGAAGGGGACAGCGAAGCCGCCGCCGAAGAACAGCCGCTTGCGCCGCTCACAAAGCCGACCGTCTCCAGATGCCCCTCGACCCTGGGCAGTCCTCTCCGCCCTCTCTCGCGGCCTCTTCCCGTAGACTCGGAACGGGATGCCCGAAAAACACACTCTAAAGAAATATATATATAACATGGTTGGCGCCGGTCTGTGACAGGTACACTACCCTAGAGAACGCAACACTATGCAGTCAAGGGCGTCGTAAGCCTTGGCGGCCAAAAGACTCAGCAAGACCACATCGGTCATCATCGCCTTCGATGGTGGCCGGATCCCAACGTGGGTGTACTACGGGGGTGCAATGCTCAGGTGCACCTTGTACATAAAGCAGGTGGACATGTGCCACCAGCGCGGAGGCGTCGGCCCTCGCTAGGACGTCTGGCCGAACCCCAAAGCCCGTATGTGTAGAGGCTGCGTAGCCTGGAGCCCAGGCCTCAATCACACCTGCACGCCAAGGTGTCACCTCTGTGGGGGAGCACATCCCACTGCGAACAAGACCTGCAAAGCTCGATTCAAGACACCCTATCTCGTTAAGAAACGACGTGGGGACCCACAGAGGGCACCAGCGGAGGCCGCTCTCGAGCTACAGCAGCAGAACTACGACGAACGTTACCCACCTGCCCCACGCTCCCGCTCTCGAGGCCGGGAGTGGTCTCGCTCGCCAGAGGGGCCTCCATACCGCCAGCAGAGCAGGTCTCGGAGTCGGACGCGCAGCAGAAGCCCCGGACGGAGCCGTGGTCGTTCGAGCCCGCGGCGGCCAAAGCAAGCCGGCCACCAGCACCCGGACCTACCTGACAAGGTGAGCTGGGCAGATGCGGTTGAAGGCATGCTGAGACGACAGGCTCAGGGAGTTAATGCCTCAGAACCTAGCAATAAGAGGGACCCTAGGGAGGTGGCATTAGGAGCAGTACAGCGCGAAAACGCGCATTTACGCACGGTCGTGCAGCACTGAACCCAAGAAATCCGCAAAATCAAACAGTCGCTGGCGCCAGCCATCGATACCTAAGTTTACTTCAGTCCCCACTCCCGCTACGAACGGGAACGACAGCGCGGTGCCGCCCGCAAGGAAACGCGCGGTGCCCAGCTCAGATTCTCAACAGCTCGACAAGCTCAAATCAGCAGTAAGTGATTGGCGCAAAGCGCATGTCACGATAAATGACTGGCGGAAAGACTAAGAAGAAAAGAGGAAGCTGCGCTCTGAAATTCAAACCGGGATCCGCAACATCGGCGTTGCGGTCAATAACCTCACTGCTCGCACAGACAGGGTTGAAAGCCATATAGACAAAGTCAAGTCTTACAATATATTTCAATGGATTCCTGCTCACTGTGGCATCGTAGGCAACAACCTAGCTGACAAGGCTGCCCGGTCTGCCCACGAACATACCCAGACGCTTCCAACACTTTTGGCCATGTCAGACGCTGCCAGGGAACTTCGCCTACTTGCGCGCAAAAAGTCACAAGATCTCTGGAGTTCAAGTGCCTTCAGTTGCCAAATACATAAACTGGACCCCACGCTACGGCTACAACTGCTATCTAGCCTTTCTCGCGGCGAAACAACCTTGCTGTGCCGCTTGTGGCTGAGAGTGGCGTCTCCTATCGTTTGGGAATGGCCGAGAGCCCGATGTGCGACTCCTGTGGGTGCGAGGAAACCATCGAGCACCTATTGTGTGAAGAGAAGGGCGCAATAAACCTGGACAGAAGAAGAACACAAACGACAGGACCCCGCTGGTCCTGTCGTTTGTGTTCTTCTTCTGTCCTGGTCTATTGCGCCTTGCTCTTTACACATTCAAGCATGAACCAACTAGCCCAAGCAATAGTTTTACTTTAACCTGTTGTGTACTTTCCCTCGCTACGATCTACAACCCCTCTCTCTACAAGCAACTTTACACCGAATGGACTCAAGACCATTCACCGAGTCAAAGATACTCGGACCGTTGCCACAGCCGTCACTGGCACAAAAAGCGATTCGTGTGCTAGTACAATACTTGAAGTGCACAGGTTTAAGAGACCGTTTATAGTGTCCCTGTGTATAGTGTCCCTCCCGCACGCACTCAGTGCTTACTCTCTCCATTTTTCCTCTTTCTATTCCCGTTTCCCCCAACCCCAGTGTAGGGTAGCAAACTGGGTGCTCTTCTGGTTGACCTCCCTGCCTTTCCTGCCTTTGCTTTCTCTCTCTGTCTCTCTCTCTTTCTCCCTCTCTCTCTCTCACACACACATACATACATAGGCCTTCGCCCAGGCACGGCAATGATGCCCACCATGGGCCTTCCCACTAGCCCGTCATTCACACTAGCCCTATCTCAGGTAACGCACAAGTACACAACACCACGATGGCCAGCCCCACTAACGAGCTCGTAGTGTGGCAGTGTAACTGTCGGGGCTTCCCTAAGAAGCAACCACTACTGCAAACAACACGCCCGACATGCGCGAATAAAGCCCGACGTCATAATGATACGGGAAACAGGAGGTACTATACCAAAGCTTCCAGGTTACACTGCGCACGCCTCGCCGATTCCCGTTGATCGCGGACTCGCAATTTTAGTTCAGAAAGGGATACTAGTGCAAGAACACACCGTACGCGGCACACATGCGGAACACACTATGCTCGTAGAGCTCCTTCCCAATAGGGCAAGCAAACACAGTGTATGTCTCCTCAACGTATATAGTAATCCGGCTCACTCGCGACGTCGTTTCCTCTCTCTGTTTTGAGGGGCGTTTGCCTTGGCAGGCGCACACCTGTTTCTGGTGGCGGAGACTTTGACGCCCCGAACGAGGCTTGGGGCTATGGCTACACTACAGCCAAAGGTCGACGCCTGTGGCAGGACCTGCATGATACAGAATTGACTCTTATTAGCTGTCCCACGGCGCCGACCAGCACGGGCACATCAACGGCACGGGACACGATGCCAGACCTGACGGTGGTCCAAAACATACCTCAAGAAACGTGGTGCAATAACTTTGAAGATCCCCCTAGCTTGAACGAGGTAGCAAACCGCTCTGCGCGAGAAGTGACCCACCGCGCAGAATCGGAGACACCCTCTTCGAGTTCGGAACTCCTGGTTCAGAACACGCGAGAACGCTTGGTCAGTTACAACGACATCACCAAGCACTACGAGCTAGGCAGGTGGATATTGCACCCACCTCACCCCAAACTGGAACGTCACCAGGCAGTCGTCTGGCGACAACTGCAGACACTCACGTTCCCCAGTCCGGTGCGATTGTGGCACATTTTCCCCTCACAATATCCGGTTGCTCTTTGCAAGTTATGTCAGGCAAATAGAGCGACGCTCTCACACATGTTGTGGGAGTGTCCTGTTATATCAGCTAAAATGGCAGTAGCTCCGGAAGCTCTTGCGTCGATGTGGGCCGCCGCTCTGCGCAGCTCCAAATTTCAGACGAAAGAGTGGGCAATCCAGCAGGCCCGTAAGGAGGCGACGAGGCAAGGCCTCGAAGTCCTCTCATGGGAGACCTGAGCCCGGGTCGTTAATCTCTACCTGACTTAAAATAAAGTTGTTTCCATCCATCCATCGGTGAACCTCGACACTCTGTGACTGTCACTTCCCGTGCATAGGAAAACTTTGGAAGCTGGCTCACAAAGAACAACATTAAGGTTCTTTGTGAGGAGAGAGACAGAGACAGAGAGTGAACTTTAATGAGCCCCAGCTTTTCAGTCGGCTGGGCCTAGGCCTCCCACGATGGGACGTCGAGGTCTTGCCTCTTCGCCGCTTCGTAGGCCTGCTGGGTCGCCCAGAGTTGGTCGTCGAGATGGGAGCTGCGCAGGGCGGCGTGCCATCACGACGAAAGCGTCACGGGATTAAGGTCTGGGTATTGATGTTTGCATTCCCATAGCGTGTGGGGGAGTGTTGCTGATTCAATTTTACAGACCTTGCACGTCTGGCTCGGGTAGATGTCGGGGTATATGGTGTGATAGCGTGTGAGGGAGGGGTACGTATTCGTCTATAACAGACAAAGGGTGGTTGCCTGTGCTTTGTTTAACTTGCGGGGAGGGGTGCGGAAGGTTCTTCTTGCGAGGTAAAATGACTTCACAAGGTCGTTGTATCTTGTAAGGCGGTCGCGTCCTGCGGGTGAGGAGAAGCTTATTTTTTTTAATATTTTAAAAACAGTGTGTTGAAAATATTTGTGGACGCGTGTAGCCTAGAATATTACCATGCCAAAGGTTAGCGTCGTTAAAGGAATGAATAAATGAATGAATAAATGGACACGCCAGCCGAGATCGTGCCGGTGCCCTTTCACTTCTGAGACTGGCGCTCAACCGATGGCGCCATCCCGACACCCGCGGGCACTGAAATGACCTAACGCTTCCCGACGTGTTGCCTCACGCTGACGCTGACGGTGATTGCAACATACGGTAGCAGGGCAGTGGTATAACAAATGATGCGTGTCGAAGATATGGCGCCGGCGCACAGAGCAATGCGAAAATGTGGAGGCGAGGCTGCAAGAAATAGAAAGGTCATACTGGAATCAGTCCAATGATTTTCAATGACAACGTTTTTTGGCTTCCAACTAGTTGTGTTCAGTATCCGTGTATGTTTTATGACGGGGACGGACGGACGGACGGATGCAGTACGAATGCGCATCGGAAGGGAGCGCTTGTACGGCGCGCGCAGTTTATAAAGGCTTTTGGCTATCGCCTGTCAGTTTTATTGCACGGTGGCGTGATCGGGCTGCAATTTATTGAGCGCATGGAAACATCGACCGGTCAGCAGTCGAGATAAGCAAGAAACGTTTATAGTATTGGTGGAAAGAAAGCAGGATTGATGCGACAGGATCCATTACAGACATAAGTAGCCCTACAAGGTAGATACAGAAGTTCTAAGGAAGCGAAAAAAAATGATCAAGTAGATGTACACAAAATGCTAGAAACAAAATCATGCATAGCTGCATAGCATACCGATTAACTTTAGCAAGCTAGGTGACTATTTGTCACTGCCTCGTTTCAAAAGGAATGCCAATAGATGATGATGATTATTATAATAATAATCATCATCAATAATCGGCGCTGGTGTGATCTTGCATATGGCTCTGTTGCAGCCAATGATTCACAATTTGCAGCTTTGGAAATGTAAAACAGTGAGATCACCACACGAGAGGCAGACGTTTCCCGTATCCGCTACGTAGGAGTTTCTGCTACAGCGTTGCCCTGACCAGGGAGGCAGCGCAGCCGCGAGTTTATAGCGGCGACACAATGCTGCGAATTCGTTCAGCGTGGCCTCTTAAGCTTGTACGCACCAGGGCTGCCGTCGTCGAATCGCAACTCCGGGTGACAAAAGCGCGGTAGCGTGGCGTGCATGTGATGTTGAAATACTGTGGTGCTGAAGCGTAGCTACGACAGAATAGGGGTGAAGAAAATACGCACATGAATCAGAACAAGGATTTAGAGCTTGTTCTTTGTTCTGTCATAAGTGCGTACGTTCTCCTTGCGAAAATTCACAGTATTATTGGTGTTGAAAATACAGCGTTACGTGGAAAGACGCAAACGAGAGACCGCTCAAGGCCGCTTTCTCAGTGCTTACCAAGAGCAAGCAGCCCGCGTTAGCTTATGTCGCTGTTGTAATCTCAAACATGGTCTGCTTCGCTATAGTAGCAACCGCTTGATAACAACACTATTAAGCCATATAGCGAACAACGGTAGAGGAATCTCGACGCAAAGGGTACCGGCAGAACAATCGATCAAAGATGAATGCACCGTAAGAAATCGAGTCCAAGGATTAGGTCATAGGGACAATTGGTCAGCACTGTAAGAATAACAGGAACGTGGCGGCTGGCGATACTTATACGGGGAGTACACATTCCAGTGACGTCGACAGTGCTACAATCGGCCAGGCGTACGGTTCGTGTAGTAGCAGGCGTGACAACCTTCCTCAGACAGCGACGGAGGTTACAACTCATTATGTGCACCTGGGCACGAGTATCTATTAACGGCGTCAAAGGGACGCCGTCGACGTGAACATCAAGTTCTGGTTCGTTGGGAGCATCAATGGAGGATTTCGACACACACACACGCACACACACACACACACACACACACATATATATATATATATATATATATATATATATATATATATATATATATATATATATATATATATATATATATATATATATATATATAATAATACCGAGACCGATCAAGTTGTCCAGCGCTGTTTATTCCAAAAGAAGGCAACGCCCCAGCTCACGCGTGAACAAGAAGAACAGGGGAGATGATTATGGCCGTGTACAAATGAAAACGACGAAGTACGTTAATAGTGCTTACACTAACTTCCCCCCTTCATGGAAGCGGCCAGCCTGGCCACAGATCAGATATTATCTAAACGGGAAGTGAAGGGCTTCATCCGCGAGACGCGAACAATTTCTGCATTCCGGCGGCGCCGGTAAGTGACGGAGTGCACTGGGCGGACGAGATAGTTCACTGTAGATGTTTGCTGCACAGCGGTGTATGGGCTAATGTAGCGTGGAAGGAACGTCTCACAGAGGCCTGGAGTGCGGACTGGAGTCCAAAGCATGACTTGGTCTCCAGGGTGAAAACGTAGGTCACGGCGTTTGTTGTCGCAGTGACGCTTGCGCTCAACTTGGGTAGCTGCTGTGCTTTGCTGGGTGATTCGACGGCAATGTGCAACTCGGGCTGCAAAATCTTCTGGAAGCGACGCGTTAGGCGAAGAAGGTTCGAAAAAGAGTTCTCTGTCGAATATGGTGGAAGAAGATCGGCTATATACAAGGAAGAAAGGGCTGTAGCCGCGGTAGTCAATTGAATAGCAGTATTATATGCGAATAAAACGTCTACCTATGGTAATTCATTTCTTCCAAAATCATGCCAGGAATGGAATCACCTACCGGATCCACTAGTCTGTATAACTAACACAGATAACTTCCGTAAGGCACTTACTAATATTATCTAGTATGCTTTGATATGAATGTATAACGAAGCAATTCCGTTTTCTCCTGAACAGTATTCTTGATAAGTTTTCTTTTTTATTATCTACCTAATCTGCAAACATTGTATATTGTATTATACTTTATTTTCTATCATTCTGTGCTTATTGTCTCACTCTAACCTGTCCTATACACCATGTATTTATATTTAATCTGTATTACTGAAGTTTTCCGTTTTTCTTTGTATAATTATATTCTTACCGCATTATGCTTTTTTTTGTGTCACTCTCGAGTTATTAATACGTTGTACCATGCATTGTAATCTGATTAGTATTCGTGTTTCCTTTCTCCTTTCTTGCATACTTATCTGTATTTATTAGCCCCTCCCCTCTGTAATGCTTCATTGTAAGCCCTGAGGGTACTATAAATAAATAAAATAAATAAATAAATGTCACAAAAGGAAGAATTTTATCCCAGTCAGTGTGGTCAGGACGGATGTACATGGAAAACATGTCAGACAGCGTACGGTGGAAGCGCTCAGTAAGGCCATTGGTTCGCGGATGATAGGTAGAAGTAGATTTGTGGACGTTATTAGTGGCCCGAAGAACTTCCTCGAGAACTTGTGAAATGAACGCCTTGCCACGGTCACTGAGAAGAACGCGAGGAGCCCCGTGGCGCAAGACGATGGAGCGCAAGAAAACGTCGGCGACTTCAGAAGCGGTACCGGATCGCAGAGGGGCAGTCTCGGCATATCTTGTTAAATGGTCGACTGAAGTGACAATCCAACGGTGACCGGAGGGTGTCAACGGCAAGGGACCATATAAATCAATACCAACAAATTCAGAATGTGCGTCCGGGCAAAGGAGAGGTTGTAGCAAACCAGCAGGAGGGGATGTCGAGCGTTTGCTGCGCTGACATGACGCACAAGAGGCAATGTATTTGGCCACCGTTGTGGATAGGCCAGGCCAGAAGCAGCGGGTCTTGATGCGATCGTAAGTCTTGCGGAAGGCTAAGTGGCCAGCCAACACGTCGTCGTGCAGTGCCTTTAATACCCGCAGGGGAAGGCAGCGAGGTAGAACTGGGACTCACCGGTGACCTGTTGGGTGGTAAACGTAGCGGTGAAGCACGCCACCTTAAAGGCAGAATCGTCGAAGTTGGCGTCGCAAGCGGGTGTTGTGTGGTTCGGCGAACCCACAAAGGCGATGCATGAGAGCTCGACAGTAGGAGTCGTCCCGCTGTAGCGAAACGAAATCGGAGCGTGATGAAGGCATAACTTGGTCCAGGGCCGTTATCGAGAGCTGGTGTGAGGCAGGCGTAGCATCGGAAAGACTTAGTGGAAAAGACGACGGCGCGTTACCGGGAGAGAGTGAGAGTGGGCAGCGAGACAATGCGTCTGCATCATGATGACTTTTTCCAGACTTGTACGTTATAGTAAAGTCATATTCCTGCAAGCGGAGTATCCAGCGTCCTAAGCGTCCTGACATGTTTTTCATTGATGACAGCCAACACAGAGCATGATGGTCGGTGACGATGGTAAAGTGGCGGCCGTAAATGTATGGATGAAATTTCTGAATCGACCAAACGATAGCCCGACACTCTTGCCCTGTAATGGTGTAGTTCCGCTCGGCTGGAGAAAGTGTTCGGCTGGCATATGCTATGACTAGCTCTTTAGAGGCTGCATTACGTTGCAGAAGTACTGCGCCAATACCTTGTGCGCTTGCGTCAGTATGAAGTATGGTGGGGGCTCGATTATCGAAGTGGCGAAGCACTGGTCCGGAAGTAAGATGCCGCTTAACCCATTAAAGACCAGCGTGACCATATGGTCACGCTAGTCTGCACAGCGGATTTCAATTAATTAAGACTACCAAAACGGCACCAAAATCGACTTTGACATGACGTTAGACAGATGAGAGTTCCATTTATGGATATCAAGTGGCAGCAGGTGTCAATCATTTTGTAGGAGCCTCTCGCAAAGGCGGGAATAAGCGTTGCTGTGCGAGTAGCGTCGCCATGCATCACTCCATTAGCGGTTTTCTGATTATTCTTTTGATTAAGTTTATCTATCTATCTATCTATCTATCTATCTATCTATCTATCTATCTATCTATCTATCTATCTATCTATCTATCTATCTATCTATCTATCTATCTATCTATCTATCTATCTATCTATCTATCTATCTATCTATCTATCTATCTATCTATCTATCTATCTATCTATCTATCTATCTATCTAAGGGGCAATGTTTTTTTTCATTAGTTGTTTGAGCATTAGTCCGATATCCTTACCTCCATATTGCTCTTTGAATATGTGACCTTGGATGAGCATTTGTGAAAGATTAATGTTTGATTTTTCCATGAACGAGCGTGTTATCTTGCGCGTTGCCATATGGTCGCGCTGTACCTTTAGACTTCCTAACTTTTTATTTTTTTTTAACTGCATTCTCATCTCTTGCACGGCTACTGGCGCGTTCCCACAGTAGTTATTTCTTATTTTATTGTCTGGATAGGTTGATGTTGGAATAAATAGCGAAGATACTCGTAGAAGACGATGACGACGTGTCAGTGATTTATGTCGACCCGCGAGAGGCTGGCACCTATTCGGATGAAGATTCGGCCGATGAAGACTCAGGCGGGCTCAGTGACAATCTAATCGGGCGGCATGCAGCTATAAGCCGGCGCTGAAACCGTTTTTTCTGACGGATGCCGCATTGGTGGATCCGACTCGGACGATGTCGACCCCGGCGGGCTAGGTGGCGGAACATGAGAGGTTTCTTCTGCTGTAGCTGATGCGGCCATTCCTGCGAAATTATCCACTGCTTCTAAGTGGACGAACGGTGATCTCCAAAAAAACCTTGGCATATTTCCCTACCCAAACTTTGCTGCTTACAGGGACTTCTCACCTGTTGAGTTCTTCAAAATATTTTTTGACGAAGCCGTCGTGGAGCTGCTAGTCGAACAAACAAGAAAGTATGCGTTATTTTTCAGTATGCCCGATCCGGAGGTTATCAAAGAAGAATGAGGTGTTCTTGGAGTGCTCATTTTGTCCGGCTGAAACCGCTTGCCAGGGAAAAAGTGTTATTGGGACAGCGGCTTGGACATGCGCAACACGATGACCTACAATGCTATGCAAGAAATCGCTTCGTACAGATAATGCTTTTCCTGCACTGTGCGAAATGAAAGCATAACGCTTAGTGACAAGTTGGCAATGTTGTGTCCATTGATGGCACTATTGAAAGCAAGGTTTCTGGAGCATTTTCAACCTGTGCGTCACCTGAGCTATGACGAAAATATGATTGAGTATTATGGTCGTCATGGCTGTAAACAGTTTATACGCGGAAAGCCTATCCACTTCGAGTATAAAGTATGGTGTCTAAATGCCAAGAACGGATACCTTGAAAACCTCAAAGTGTATCAAGGCAAGCAGAGGATCCCGGAACATGTGAAAAATACGAAAAGGACTTAAGGAAAGCAGTGGCGTCACTTCTTCAAATGGTGGATGAACTCGCAGAAGACGCACGACCTTCCTTTCTTTTTCTATGTTGATAATTTATTCACAGGCACGCCGCTACTCAGGCATCTCAACGCACAGGGCTACGAAGGCATGGTCACAGTGAAGCAGAACCGTGTTCCCAAAGAGTGCCTTATCGCTCGACCACAATTCGTCGAGCGCCAAACTCGCGGGCACGAAGAGCCCGTGCTGAGCGCCAATGGGATGATTGTTGTCCGCTGGAGGGACAATTCTGTAGTAACGATCGTAAGCACCATTCACGGCGTAGAGTCAATGTCATCTGCAGAGAGGTACTCTCGTGTTCAGAAGAAGCAAATCAAGATGGCCCGCAAAAACACTGTTGCTCAGTAGAAGTTTTATGGGAGGTACGGACCAGATGGATGCAAATGTAGGCGCCCATAGGATTGTAATCTGCGGTAAAAAGTGGCCGTGGCCGATTTTCACTTGACTTTGTAATGTATCTATCAGCAACGCTTGGGCGCTAATTGGTAGCACAAGGTTCAACGTCACGCAGGTGGAATTCCGTGGGCAAATTGCACAAAGCTACCGGATGCACTGGGACAATAAGCATAGAGGACCTGGTCAACGTAGAATCCCAAAGACTGGTGATGTCCTGACTAGTACAAGGTATGACCAAGTGGCCCATTTTGTTGCACCAATACCTAATGGCAAGAGGTGGAGGTGTGCATGAGATAATTGCAACAGCACAGTGCACACAATGCACAAAGTATGACGACGGCATGTGTATTCCATGATTTAAACCATATCACACTAAATAAGTGCTCGACTATTCACTATGTATGTTTTTTGTGATGTTTCGTGGCTTGAAATAAATGTTTTTCAGTTCGCATATTTCGCTGTAGCGTAAGGGCCCAGTGTGACCATGTGGTCACGGGCTATATTTCAAAAACTAATTAGGCAAGAGTAATAATTTTTTGCATGTGAATTATTAGTGCAAAGGTAAGTTAATATACTAGATTTATTTCGAGATAGCAAGAAGAAAAAGAAACGTTTCTCTAATGGGTTAAGATCTTGAAAAGCCGACTCGCAGTCGCTAGTCCATGTGAAAGAGGCACCGGTCACCAGTAGCTTGTGTAGAGGAGCTGCAATTGCTGCGAAGTTGCGTATAAATCGACGAAAATACGACGCCAAGTCGAGGAAACTACGGAGATCTTTCTGTTGCTGGGGGCAAGGAAACTGGAGAACGGCACTGATCTTTTCGCGGTCTGGCTGGATGCCATCTTTTGAGACGACGTGACCCAATACTTTATTGACTTTCTTGCAAATTTGCATTTTTTTGAATTGATCTGGAGACCAGCATTTGCAAGGCACTTGAGACCTTCGCCTAATTGATGAAGATGTTTCTTGAAGTCAGACGAAAAGATGACAATATCGTCCAGATAACAGAGGCAGGTCTTCCATTTTAGACCACGAAGTACATTGTCTATCATGCGTTCAAATGCGGCAGGAGCGTTTCAAAGGCCAAAAGGCATCACGTTAAATTTATAAAGTCCGTCTGGTGTAGCGAATGCGGTCTTTTCTTTGTCAGTCTCGTTCATCGGAATTAGCCAATATCCTGATCGAAGATCAAGGCAGGAGAAATACTGCGCCCCTTGTAGTGTGTCCAAAGCGTCGTCAATTCGAGGTATTGGATACACGTCCTTGCGTGTTATCTTACTGAGCGCTCGATAATCGACGCAAAAGCGAACGGAGCCATCTTTTTTCTTTACCAGGACCACGGGAGAAGCCCATGGGCTAGATGAAGGTCGTATTATCTTTCGCGCAAGCATGCCAGCAACCTGTTGTTCAATGACCTTTTATTCGGACGGTGATACACGATAGGGCCTTCGTGGTATTATAGCGGAACCATCAGTTTCGATGCGGCGTGTAGCCGCAGGAGTTTGGCTCAACACAGGGGAACAGCTATCGAAACAGGCTTTGTGCTTTGCCACGACCACCATTAAGGCTTCGGACTGCACGGCTGTTAGGTCAGAGCCAAGAACGGCTGGAGGAGGGAAAGAATTATCCAAACCTGAGGTTGGTGCTGCCGATGAAGAAGGGCAAAGCGTGACTATAGAGATAGGTTGAGTGTCGGCTAAGGTTGCCACTGTCATCCCTTTGGGTAGCATCACAGGATCTGGGGTCGTGTTGCAAGCAGACAGAAGGGCGCGGCCACGTGAAAACCGGACGAGAGAGGTGGCAATGAGAATTCTGCGAGAAGTACAGCAGGAAGAAGGGGCGACTAGGGTGTCTGCGTCGGCGATCTGACTGGATGTTACGGCTACAACGTCTTCGTGACCAGGACGCAGGACGTAGTCTGCAGCGATGGCCAAGTTCGCGCATGAAAGTGAAGAGTCCGTAACAGGTGCAAGCGCTGTATCCGTGATATGGACAACTTCCTCTCAACATGAAATGACGGCTGAAGTAGAATGTAGGAAGTCCCAACCCAGTATAAGTTCATGGATACACGTTGGAAGGATGATAAACTCAATGTGGTGGCGTATGCCGTCGATGAGAACACGAGCAGTACACTGTCCGTCGGGGTGAATGAATGCATTATTAGCACCACGCAAAATATGTCCAAGATAAGGCGTTTTTACTTTCCGGAAGCGGGAACACAGATCACTAAGAAGAACAGAAACGGCGGCACCGGTATCGATGAGAGCTGACGCGGGAACACCTTCGACAGTTACAGAAAGCATGTTGGCTGGGCGAACAGGAGGAATTTGTGAAGACCGATAAGAAGCAGTTTCCCCTCCAAAAACTGCAACAGTTAGTTTTCCGAGTGCTGGTCGACAAGATGGGAAGTGGGGCGAAGTGGTGATGTAGAGCGTCGGTAAGGCGACGGAGAACGACGTCTGACCGAACGGGAACTATGAGGCAGATTGGGAGCAGCTGGAGGAGACGGAGAACACTGTTGAGGGAACGAGTACGATCCGGGATAGTAGGCGTCTAATCGACGAGTGCGGTCTCTCTCGTGCTCAGCATAGCCTCTTCTTTCATCCTGCTGGCGACGGCGGCAGAAGCGAGATATATGGCCGCGTATACCACAGTAAAAACAAACCGGACGAGGTGGACGCCACTGAAGGTACGATGGCGCAGCAAGTGCTCTGGTTCCCATCGAAGCCAAATGGTCATAGGAAATCTCAGTAGGCACGGAGGTCACGGTAGGGGTGTGTAGCGAAGCGACATCCGCGTAGGTAGGTGTGGGGCGCGCTACCGGAGCAAGATGCGTCGTGGGTGTAGTCATCGCTGTCAACTCTTGCTTTACGACCTCGCGCAAGTCGAAGGTGGGGGTTGGGGCACAGGCAGCAGGTGGACGCCTTAGGTCTTGTAGTTGAAGCTCTTCGCGGATGGTGGTGCGGATAAGAGCACGTAGATCGGGAGAATGGGGAACCTGAGGATCGCTGCTGTCATGTGGAAGACGAATAGACTGCAGCTCGTCTAGGCGTTGACACGTTGAAGTGATGTCTTGAACAGAAGCCGGATTTCGCACGATTAAGGCGTTGAACGCGACAGACCCAATGTCTTTTAAGATGTGGCGAACGCGTTCGGCTTCCATCATGCTAGGATTCGCACGGCGGCACAGAGCCAAGACATCTTCTATGTATGATGTGTATGACTCTTGTGGAAGTTGGCGGCGCGTTCCCAGCTTCTGTTTGGCGACTTCTGCACGGCCAGACGAGGAAGCGAAGATTTGCCGCAGCTTGGAGGTAAACGTGGGCCAATCCGCATTGTCAGATTCGTGGTTGAAATACCACGTCTTTGCAACACCGGTCAAGTAGAAGGCGACGTGCCTCAATTTCTGGGTGTCGTTCCACTTATTGCACGAACTCACGCGGTCGTAGTGGTCGATCCACGCAGTCGTCGACGTCATCACCGCGGAGTCCCGCAAAGACAGGGGGATCGCGCTGAGGCCTCGTTACTGTCCAAGAGGGCGCCGCAGGCGGGGTCGTCTGTGTGGTAGGATTAGAGGTGCCGGAAGGGCCGGGGTTGGAAGTGTCCATCGTTGTCGGGGTAGCTGGGCGCAGGCGGCGACCGGAACGGAGCTCCAGGATGGACGGGAACGCGAGAGGATGTCGGGGTCTTGACGTACCTCCACCACTTTATAATACCGAGACCGATCAAGTTGTCCAGCGCTGTTTATTCCAAAAGAAGGCAACGCCCCTACCCACGCATGAAGAAGAACACAAAAGATGATGATGGCTATGTACAAATGAAAACGACGAGGTACGTTAATAGTGCTTCCAATATATATATATATATATATATATATATTTGTACGTTAATAGTGCTTCCAATATATATATATATATGTGTATATATATATATATATATATATATATATATATATATATATATTGGACTTCAATATATATATATATTGGACTTTTTTGGACTTCATTGGAACTTTTGTGCTCACGCCACGCTGGCCGAGAGCTAGCGTCTGGTAGACCTAGCGCGGCATGGCAGCAATGCACGTTGAAGGGGAAGTGCTCCCGGCGGAGGACTTTACTGAAGACCTGGGATTGCGGACAGTGTCCAGCCGCAAATCTAGAACTACGACGAGGCATGGATATATATACAGACATATATATATATATATATATATATATATATATATATATATATATATATATATATATTGTTGGAACCTCAGTGTTGACACCGGCTGTTGGTGGAATCCCACCGATGGCACCGGCTGTTGGAACCTCCGTGCTGACGCCCGTTATTGCAATCGGACCGCTGGCGCCCGTTGTTGCAAATGGGTCGCAAGCCCCAAGGGTAGCGTTGGCCTGGCGGCCTGGGCCACACTGGAAGCATCCGAAGGTCCCGGCAAAGCATGAGTCGACTGCTAACAGAACAACTTGTTTATTCTAGCATCGCAAAAGAGCGGCCGGTCAGGTCGACCGAAGTAGAGAGACGGGAGAGCACGTTACTCAACAGAAGAAATCGGAGCCTCTCTCCTGGCGTCAGGGGGCAGCTGCTCTTATACTCTCGGCGTCGCGGGCAAGAAGGAAGGTCACGGGATGCCGCCACGTGACAGCGAGGCACGGACGAGCTGAGAGACATGTAGAGACGAGTGTAGTGACGCATCAGCCGGGCGGGCGCCGGTCACACCTCCTCGCTTCACACTTGGGGAGCTCCTCTCCCCGGCTGCCGCGCTTTGACAAGCGTGGGCACACACACACACACGCACACACAAAGACACGTGGCACTGAACATGCCGGGACGCGCTCGGCGGGGATGCGTCGCGGCCGCTCCGAACGGGCCAAAATGTCCGCCGCTTTGAACGAAGCCCCGGCGTCCGTTGCATCCGCGCCTGCTACACCGCGCGTCGTAAGCGAAACGCAACAATATATATGTGTGTGTGTGTGTGTGTGTGTGTGTGTGTATTGGTACGGAACAGCACTGTGGCTGGCTGTACTGAGGAGAAAGAAGACGACGCGGCCCCGCTTGATAAAGCGTCGCCATTTTGTATGTCCGTTAGCTTCCCTGTAAATAAATTGTATATAGCACTGGGCCACTCCTTTTTTGGACTTCATTGGAACTTTTGTGCTCACGCCACGCTGGCCGAGAGCTAGCGTCTGGTAGACCTAGCGCGGCATGGCAGCAATGCACGTTGAAGGGGAAGTGCTCCCGGCGGAGGACTTTACTGAAGACCTGGGATTGCGGACAGTGTCCAGCCGCAAATCTAGAACTACGACGAGGCATGGATTGGGTGATGGCGGTTCGCCAAGTGAGATGCCTGAGCGACGGGGCGCAGGTGAACGGCGCGGAGGCTCGGCAATCAAGAATCGCACTGTGAAGGCGTCGCGCATGCCACCGATGCCACAAGAACACATCAAAATAGTCATTCGCCCACGGGGTGGACTGAAGTTGGAGAAAGTTAGTTCTACAGTGGTGGGCAAGGCAATTGTAGAGGCGGCAGGCCTCGGTATTGAGCAGATTCGGGAAGATGTTATTTGCCCGAACTTTATGCAAAATATCTTGGTGGCTAGTACGCCCGAAAGGAGCAACGCTGAACGATATGTGAGACTCAGGTCAATCAGAGTGGCAGACAAGGATTTTGAAGTCAGTGCGTACGAGACGGCCCCACACACTTCGTGTAAGGGGGTCATTCGCAATGTAGACATTATGGATGGCCCCTGGACACTTGAGCGGAACATTGTTAACGATCGCAATCCGCTGGCTATGGCGGTCAAACGAATCAAAAACACAGGATCAGTCATCATTGTTTTCGATTAGTTAAAAGTGCCCAATTTCGTCAGATATGGGCCAACTCTGGTAGGGTGCTTCTTGTATCGAAAGCACTTGGATGTATGTTATGTGTGTGGCAAGCTTGGACATCGGGCGGATGTCTGCCCATCGCCCGATTGTTTTGAATGCCGAGGATGCGGGGCTCGGAACCCTGAAGAGGATCACAACTGTGTGCCTTGTTGCAAGCTTTGTAGCGGACGACACCTGACCGCGGATAAACAGTGCAGACAACGATACCAGCTTCCCTACGTCGTGCGTGTTCGACGACAGGAGAGAGCCAGGGCGGAGCTAACGGCGGAACAGGAGGCAGCCGAGATGGTGCAGCTGGTGAGCGCCCGCCAACGCTCTAAGGGACGCTCGCGCTCTAGGAGCCGCTCCAGGTCGAGGCAGCGGCCATCTTCTGGGACTCGTACGACCAGGAGCCGATCCGTTTCTATGGAGGCGCGGGTGCGCTTTCCTGCAGCTGGTGGCGGCGGCGGCGCAGCTGGGAGCCAGACCACCTGGGCTGACAAGGTCAAGAGTGGCATCAGCGCCGGCCGAGCGCGCGAGCAGCGCCAGGAGCATGTGGATGGTAATAAGGATAGGGATAGGATTGCGCAATTGGAGAGAGAGAATCGTAGTTTAAAAGCAGCCATTGACGGGCTTATCAAAGAGATAGCTGAATTTAGGAACGGCTTACCTTCCGGTAACAACAACAACAGCCTGCTTAAGACAGGCTAGGAAACATGATGACTCGGTTGAGGTACCAAGGTCTGTGGAGGTCGCAGAACAGAACATGGCGGACGAAGAGACGCCTGCTCCGAAAAAGAGGGCCTTATCCTCGACCGTACGGATTCAGGGCAAAGTCGGTTCCGAGCTTAAAGCAATGATGGCGACATTGCAAGAAAGTGTAAATCAGATCATTAGTAGACTGGAGTGGATAGAAGAACGGGAAAATATCACGGATCAGAGATTAGGCAAAATTGAAATATATCTAAACGAGACAGTGGCCCCTGTTATGGAGCGGGAGTGCACTCGGCTGCTAGCCCAGCAGGGTAAGTCGCCGAGTGGACTTGAGCTCAAAACTAGTTCACCAAATTTCCGTGGTCAAGATGGCTCTATTAAATAGTTCATTTAGTATTTGGCAGTGGAATTGTAGGGGGTTCAATTATAAGAAGGCGTCTCTGCAGCAGTTTGTTAGAACGCATGGTGTCAAGCCTCAAATTATCATGTTTCAGGAAACACTGACGTCTAACGTGACTTTAACGAATTCCAAAGCGGAAGTTAAGGATAATGAACAGAGCAGAGGACTCGCTACCCTCATTAATAGGAGGTTGGCGTATATTAGACATAATCTTCACATGGCAGATTGGAAGATTGAATATATTATGGTGGAAGTAATCTTAGGTCGGCAAAGGTCATGTCAGAGGAGCGTTTACCTGCTTAACCTGTACAGTAGCCCCCGGGACACGAAGCAGAGTTTCAAATCTCTCTTGTCCAAGGCAACCAATCTCGCTAAGGATGCACCGTTGCTTATTGGAGGGGACTTCAATGCACCATATCATGTGTGGAAGTATGTTTATAGCACTATTAAGGGGGAGAGACTATGGCAGCAGGCACTAGACTTGAACTTAACTCTGATTACAGACCCCTCGTATCCCACCAGATGTGGCACGTCGACATGTAGAGATTCGACACCTGATCTCACTTTTGTTCGGGGGGTGGTGGATTCGTCCTGGTCCAATTCTAATATAGATTTTGGTAGCGATCATTACATACTTATGATTACTTTGGTAGTGGCTAATAAAAAGGAGCGCACATTCAGGATGGTTGACTGGGATGCATTTAGGAAACGAAGAGCGCAGAGAATCGATGATGAGGGAAATGAGTTGACCTTGGAACAGTGGACTAGTCAGCTTAAAAGTGACGTTTAGGCGTCCACTAAAGAGGTTCAGACCGATATTGACACGGAACACATGGATAGTCGCCTGGCACATTTGTTGGAAGCAAAGCAGTCGATGTTAGCGAGATGGAAGGGTCAGAGATTAAATAGAAGGCTTAGAAAGCGTATAGCAGTGGTTAATCAGGAAATTGAAGACCATTGTCGGGTACTGTGCAAGCAGCAATGGGATGAAGTGTGCAATTCTATTGATGGTCGCATTAAGAGGGGAGGCGCCTGGAGTTTGCTCAGACATTTACCAGATGAGACAAACACTAAGTCTAATCAGAGGACTGTGATAGGTGAGCTGGTCCATCAGGCGTGTCGGGACTCCACGGAGCAGGAGTTGCTGAAGTATTTGGCTCAGAGATACCTTCCGTTGGAGACCTGGCACGATACACCTGATGTGGTTTTGGACTATAGTGGAGACGAAAATGCAGCTATGGACGCGGAATTTACTGAAAGTGATATAAGGATGGCGCTGCAGAATCTTAATGGTCGATCGGCATCAGGGCTGGATGGCATTACGAATAAAATGCTACGGAATTTAGACGATGGGTCAATTGAGTTCCTTACGCGGCAGATCAATTGCCTATGGAAGGAAGGCTCTTTCCCGGAAGAGTGGAAACTGGTAACTACTGTTCTGATACCCAAACCGGGGAAGGCCATAGGGCTTGAAAATCTCAGACCCATTTCTCTGACATCGTGTTTGGGAAAAGTCGCTGAGCATGCCATTTTAAATAGGCTAACGCGTTATGTTGAGGGCAATGGGGTCTTTCCGCACTCGATGATAGGATTTCGGCCCGGCCTCTCGACTCAGGATGCTATGATCAGGATTAAGCATCAGATCCTTGACCGGCGAACAAGGGATACTAAGGCACTAATTGGACTTGATGTGGAAAAAGCTTTCGATAAAATCCGACATTCTTTCATTCTACGGGTGCTATCGGACTTGAATATGGGGCAGCGGCTTTTCCATTTTGTCAAGGCTTTCCTTACGCATAGAAAGACATGTCTCAGGTTTGGGGAGATAAAATCGGAAGTCGTTAAATTGGGTTGCTGTGGTACTCCGCAGGGATCCGTACTCTCGCCTATGTTATTCAATCTGGCGATGTCGAAGTTGGCTAATAGAGTGGACACTGTCCAGAATATTGGCTATTCTATCTACGCGGATGACATTACTATATGGAGTGTCGGTGGTAGTGATGGAGAGCTTGAGGCTAGGCTGCAGCAGGTGGTAACGCTTACGGAGGAGTATCTGGGTCTCATGGGGCTCAAGTGCTCCACTAAAAAGTCGGAGTTGTTGACCTTCAAATCTAAGAAGCTAGGTCGTAGGCCGAGGGGTTGGGTACCGGAAGTTGAGCCTTGCATTAGAATTCATACTAGAGAAGGGTCGGTGATACCCAAAGTTGAAGCAATCAGGGCCCTGGGTTTTGTACTTGAAGCAAAAGGATCGAACATTAGAACCATTCAGCGTATTACCAAGAAAACGGAGGAGGCCATAAGACTTATAAGAAGGATCTCTAATAGGCATAGGGGTTTAGGAGAAGAAGGTGCGATGTGCTTAGTTCACGCATTTATTATTTGTCATTTCTCGTATGTGGCAGCTATGCTAAATTGGAATAGGGGGAAGAAAAATAAATTGGAAGCATTAATTAGAAAAGCCATCAAGGCTGCGCTTTGTCTGCCTATGACTACGTCAAACGATATGTTGTTACGACTGGGTTTGCATAATACTTTAAATGAAATTGCTGAGGCTCAACGTACCGCACAGAGGAAGCGGTTGCTAGGTAGAGCAGCGGGTAGGTATATATTAGAGTCAATTGAAGAATCGGTGGCTGTGTCGCACGATAGGGCGCCCCTACACGAGTTGAACGTGAACCTTAGGGCAAATATCATGGTTCGTCCATTTCCGCGGAATGTGCACCCCGTGCACAATGTAGGGAGGCGGGTCGCGAGAGCTAGGGCATTGTTGCGAGAGGCAAAGGATCAGGAGGAGGAGTCTGCGTTTGTTGACGCCGCATGGATTAATGGTAAAAATGCTTATTCGGTGGTCGTAGTAGATGGCAAAGGGAACGTTAGAAATGCTGCTTCCATTTATACCAAAGATCCGGGGGTTGCTGAACAGGTGGCTATTGCTCTAGCACTAATTGATTCAAGAACAGTTTTGGTGTTTAGCGACTCGCAATCTGCGATTACAGCCTTCTCGAGAGGACTTGTTGCGGAACCGGCTAACAGACTGCTGCAGGGTAGGGATATCACTTCGCATACCGTTACTTGGTTCCCCGCGCACATGGGGACAGTGGAGGGAGCCCCACGTAACCTCAACGAGGTGGCGCACAGGGAGGCACGAGGATTAGTGTGCCGTGTACTCCCTGAAGGGGCTGGATCTCCCGCTCCTGAGTACAGGGACCAACTGTTAACCTACAACGAAATCACCAAGCACTATTCTTAGGGCGCAGGGCATTCCCACTGCCACATCCTAAATTAAATAGGCCGCAGGCGGTTACATTAAGGCTTATGCAGACACGAACGTACCCTAACCCGGTCATCATGAATAAAATTAATCCGGACTGCGGGGTTTCAGTCTATTGTAGTAAGTGTGGGGGTTTGCTCGATTTACAACACATGCTGTGGCGCTGCTTGGCGTTGGCCGGTGATGGTTCTCGAGGTGAACAGTGGTGGCATCGGATACTGCACAGTGAAGTGCTGGCGGACCAACTCAGGGCTGTCCAGAGGGCCCGTGTGATGGCAGAGGGGCTCGGCCTCTCTGTACCGACGTGGGGGCGGCCCGCATCAGTCCCAGACTGATCCCTCAGGACCTAAATAAAGTTCTTCATACCATACCATACTGGGCTCCAGCAACACGTAACATTAATTTGGTGGAGGTGAACGTTCCCTGTACCCGTCATGGAGCTTCGCAGCGGTCGCAACGGCGACAGTGCAACTTCGGCTCCTGCTAGCGGCACTTTATCTACGCAACCGTCTCCGCCTGCAGCCCCGACCTACGTCGCCGTTTCACCCCCTCGGGATCCTGGGGTTTTCAACGGAGTCGGCTGTCCTAATGTTGACGACTGGCTCCGCTTATACGAACGTATCAGCACCAGTCACAGGTGGGATCCGACTATTATGCTAGCGAACGTTCTTTTCTACCTCGACGGAGCTCCACTTGCATGGTTCCAGAGTCACGAAGAGGAGATCTCGAGCTGGGATCTCTTCAAAGAGAAGCTCCGCGACCTTTTTGGCAAGCCCTTCAGTTGCCAAGTTAATGCCAAGAAAGCCCTTGCCGCACGTGTACAGACGTCGACCGAGTCCTACGTGTCGTACATTCTCGACGTCTTGGCCCTTTGTGCCAAGGCTGACCCGACCATGTCTGAAGACGATAAGGTTAGACACGTCCTCAAAGGCATTGCTGACGACGCCTTCAATTTACTGGTGTTTACGAACGTCACCAGCATTGATACGATCCTCAAGGAGTGCCGCCGTCTTGAGCATGCTAAAAGCCGCCGGGTAACCCAGCACATCACGCGACTTCCCAACACAGCTGCTACGTCATCCTGTGACGACCTCTTCCACCAGCCGTCACGATGTGACAACTTGACCCGTATCATTCGTCGTGAGGTCGAAGCGGCACAACCGGCGGCCCCTTCATTCCCGTCACGTGATCATTCTCCGGTGACAATCACCTTGATGCAGGGCGTCGTCCGTCAAGAGTTGTCCAACGTCGGCCTGCAATCCATTCGTTCCATAGACTCGAAACCTCTTTCTTCACGCACGTCCCCACCGCGCTCTTCTTACTCCTCTTATGGACAGCGCAACCCCTCCGAATGGCGATCCGTGGACGACAAGCCGATCTGTTTTAACTGCCGACGCATAGGACATGTCGCTCACCACTGGCGCAGCCACTGGACTTCTCCGGTGCGCTATTTTCCTGATTACCATCCTCGCCCCTCTTCGCGTCGTTTTCCTTCGCCCCTTCTATGCCCGCTCCATCATCTGACCCTGCGACACCTTTCACACGACCCCGCTACTCCCGCTCGCCTTCTCCCTTCCGTCGCCAATCTTGTTCGCCCCCGTCACGCCGTGCTCCTTCTCCGACCTACTCGCCGCACCCCCGACCGAAAAACTAGACAGTGCAGCTTCTGGAGGTGAAGCTGCAATGACGAAATTGGCATGAAATCCTCGCGTCACCTTACCCACGAACAAGAATCTTTTGGACGTTCTCGTCGACAAGGTTCCTGTGTGCGCGTTGATTGACACCCGGGCGCATGTGTCAAAAATGAGTTCTGCTCTTCGCCGTTGGCTCAAGAAAGTTCTGACGCCCGCCCCGAACCGAGTTGTACAAGTCGCCAACGGAGGACGGAGTACTGTCGCTATTGTTGGCATGTGCTCTGCCCGACTCACCATTGCTGAGAGACACACCGTCGTTCTGTTCACCGTCATCGAGCATTGCCCTCACGAACTCATTCTCGGGCTGGATTTTCTTGCCAATCATTCTGCTCTCATTGACTGTTCGGCTGGCTCACTTCGCCTTGACTTGCCTCTTCTTGCCGACCATGTGGGCCCGCCTCCAAGCCATTTGAGCTGCATGGATTTTCTCCGCCTAACGCCTCAATCTGTGACACACGTCGACTTGTTGTCCTCACCAGCTGTACCTGACGGTAATTACGTGGTCGCACCAATTCCGGAAGTTATACTTACACATGGTGTAACAGTGCCGCACACTGTGCTGACAATTACTGGTAGCTGCACCTGCCTTCCCCTTGTCAATTTCGCGCAAACCGCGCAAGTTCTGCCTCAGGGGATTTCATTGGCTATAATTAGCCCTTTGCAGGATGATGAGATCGAGCCATTCACAGTGAAAGATCGTCACAGGCCAGCCCATACCATGACGTCATCGCACGGTACTGACGTCGACACTGAGAAGATAAAAAAAAATATGTATAAATTATGGGGTTTTACGTGCCAAAACCACTTTCTGATTCTGAGGCAAGCCGTAGTGGGGGACTCCGGAAATTTCGACCACCTGGGGTTCTTTAACGTGCACTAAATCTAATTACACGGGTGTTTTCGCATTTCGCCCCCATCAAAATGCGGCCGCTGTGGCCGGGATTCGATCCCGCGGCCTCGTGCTCAGCAGCCCAGCACCATAGCCACTGAGCAACCATGGCGGGTAGACATTGAGAAGATGGTTTCCTCTGATCTTACACCTGTTCAAGCTGAACCACTTTGCCACATTCTTTAAGGCTATCGCGACATTTTTTACTTTGACAATCGACCCTTAGTTCAAACTGCCGTCGTGACCCATCGCATAAACACTGGCGATGCGAACCCAATTCACCGACGACCATATCGTGTTTCTGCGTCCGAACGAGCTGTTATCTAACAGGAAGTCAAAAAGATGCTTGCAAAGGACATTATCGAGCCTTCCTGTAGTCCCTGGGCTTCTCCCGTCGTACTTGTCAAAAAGAAGGATGGCACGTGGCGTTTTTGCGTAGATTATCGCCACCTGAACAAAATCACAAAAAAGGACGTGTACCCTTTGCCACGTATTGATGACGCTCTAGACTGCCTGTACGGTGCCACCTATTTTTCTTTTATCGACTTACGGTCCGGCTACTGGCAGATATCCGTCAACGACATGGACCGAGAGAAGACTGCATTTATTACCCCTGATGGCTTTTATCAGGTCAAGGTGACGCCTTTCGGTCTCTGTAACGCGCCCGCCACCTTCGAACGAATGATGGACTCTTTGCTTCAGGAGTTCAAGTGTTCCACCTGTTTGTGCTATCTGGACGACGTCATCGTTTATCCGCCCACATTTGACACGCATCTAGACCGTCTTTCAGCGATTCTTGACGTGTTCCGCCGTGCCGCTCTCCCATTGAACTCGTCAAAATGTCACTTCGCTCGCGGCCAAATCATCGTCCTTGGACACCTCGTGGATGCCAGAGTCGTGCGGCCTGATCCGGACAAAATTCGCGCCGTTACGAATTTTCCTGTTCCGAAGTCTAACAAGGACGTTCGTAGTTTCGTAGGGCTGTGCTCGTATTTCCTACGCTTTGTGAAGAATTTTGCGACCATCGCACGTCCCCTTACCGACCTCTTGAAGAAAGACGCCCCATTTTCTTGGGGACCTAACCATGCCGCATCTTTTTCGCAGTTCACTACTCTCCTTACCACGCCTCCAATTCTGGCCCGCTTTGGCCTGTCTGCCTCAACGAAAGTTCGAACTGATGCCAGTGGTCACGGCATAGAAGCAGTGTTAGCACAACGCCAGCGTGGACATGATCGCGTTATAGCCTATGCCAGCCGACTTCTATCACCCGCCGAGCGCAATTATTGAATCACAGAGCGCGAGTGCCTCCCTCTTGTGTGAGCTGTTGCGAAGTTTCGTCCATACTTGTACGAACGCCCCTTCTGTGTCATCACTGATCACTAAGCCCTCTGCTGGCTATCCTCGCTCAAGGGCCCCACGGGACGACTCACACGCTGGGCGTTACGCCTGCAAAAATATACCTTCTCCGTGGTATATAAGACGGGACGCTTGCACCAGGATGCCGATTGTTTGTCCCGCTGCCCCGTCGACGAATCGGCTGATGCGGACGCCATCGCTTGCGTTTTCTCTGTGTCCCATTTGCTTGAAATCGGCAACGAGCAACACCGCGATCCTTAATTACGAGCCCTCATCGACCATCTGGAGTCAACGCCTGCGACTTAAACCGCCGCAGTCTCGATCCAGATGGCCTTGACATTCCGCTCGTAATTCCATCACACCTGCGTTCGACTGTCCTCCAACAACTTCACGACGCTCCCTTGGCTAGACACTTGGGCATCTCGCGCACATACGACCATGTACGCCGATGATTCTTTTGGCCGGGTCTCGCCCGCTCCGTGCGGCGCTACGTTGCCGCTTGTGAGCCCTGTCAGCGCCGGAAGAAGCCCTCCACACCTCCAGCTAGATGTCTCCAGCCGATCTATATCCCACCCGAACCCCATTTCCGTGTTGGTCTAGACCTTGGACCGTTTCCTCTCTCGGGCTCCGGGAATAAAATGGGTCGCCAACGCTACTGATTATGCTACGCTGTACGCAATCACCCGTACCCTCCCGACAAGTTGTGCTACTGACGTTGCTGACTTTCTGCTCTATGAAATCATTTTTGTGCATGGTGCTCTGCGCCAATTAGTCACTGACCGTGACCGCAGCTTTCTGTCGGCAGTCGTCGAGGCCATCCTCCACTCCTGCTCGACAAAGCACAAGTTTAGCACGTCCTACCACCCACAGACCAACGGCCTCACGGAGCGCCTCAACCGGACCATCACCGACATGCTTTCGAAGTACGTGGCGACCGACCACCACTACTGGGATCTTCACTTACCATATGTGACGTTCGCGTATAATTCATCGCGTCACGACACCGCCGGCTATTCACCATTCTATCTCCTATATGGCCGAGAATCCGCGTTGCCCTTAGACGCTTTGTTGCCTTCGACCACACGTTCAGTTACTGAATACGCCCGCGACGCGATCGCACACGCCGACCACGCGCGCTAGTTCGACCGCACCCGTCTCGAGGCCTCGCAGGAGCTTCACAGACGCCTCTATGATTGCCACCATCGCGACATGCACTTTACTCCGGTTTCTCCGGTGCTTCTCTGGTTACCCACTTGACGTGTGGGCCTTTCCGAAAAGCTGCTGTCGCGCTACACTGTCCCATACCGTGTGGTGCGACAAGTGACCGATGTGACGTATGAAGTCATCCCCGCCAACCTCTCAGCGTCATCGTCGGCTGCAAGTGACCTCGTTCACGTGGCGAGACTAAAGCCATACCATACACCTTTCACCGCGGATGTGTAGATTAAGCACCGGGACGGGGCTTCTACTGCCGTGGGTAATGCTGCGGAACAGCCGCCACAGTGTGGCGGCACTGAGGAAAAAGAAGACTACTTGGCCCCGCTTCATATAGCGTCGCCATTTGGGCTTTCCGTTAGGTTCCCTGTAAATAAATTGTATATAACATTGGGCTTCAGCTACACGTAACAATACATATATATATATATATATATATATATATATATATATATATATATATATATATATATATATATATATATATATATATCCCGGCAATATCATTACTAACACGGATGAGATAGTTCAAGTGGCTGAGGAGTTCCATAGAAATTTCACAGTACCAGTGGCACCCACGACGATAATGGAAGAGAGAATAGTCTAGAGGAATTTGAAATCCGGCAAGTAACGCCGGAAGTAGTAACGAAAGCCTTGGGAGCTATGCAAAGGGGGAGGCAGCTGGGGAGGATCAGGCAATAGCAGATTTGTTGAAGGATGGTGGGCAGATTGTTCTAGAAAAACTGGCCACCTTGTTTACGCAATGCCTCATGACTTCGAGCGTACCAGAATCTTGGAAGAACGCTAACATAATCCTAATCCGTAAGAAAGGGGACGCCAAAGACTTGAAAACTCATAGACCAATCAGCTTACTGTCCGTTACCTACAAAGTATTTACCATGGTAATCGCAAATAGAATCAGGAACACCTTAGACTTCTGTCAGGGAAAGGACCAGGCAGGATTCCGTAAAGGCTACTCAATAATATACCATATTCACGCTATCAATCATGTGATAGAAAAATGTGCGGAATATAACCAACCCTTATATATAGCTTTCATTGATTGCGAGAAAGCGTTTGATTCTGTCGAAACCTCAGCAGTCATGGAGGCATTACGGAATCAGGGTGTAGACGAGCCGTATGTAAAAATACTGAAAGATATCTATAGCGGCTCCACAGCCACCGTAGTCCTCCATAAAGAAAGCAACAAAATCCCAATAAATAAAGGCGTCAGGCAGGGAGATACGGTCTCTCCAATTCTATTCACAGCGTCTTTACAAGAGGTATTCAGAGACCTGGATTGGGAAAAATTGGTGATAAGAGGTAATAAAGAATACTTTAGTAACTTGCGATTGGCTGATGATATTGCCTTGCTTAGTAACTCAGGGGACCAACTGCAATGCATGCTCACTGACCTGGAGAGGCAAAGCAGAAGGTTGGCTTTAAAAATTACTCTGCAGAAAACTAAAGTAATGTTTAACAGTCTCGGAAGAGAATAGCAGTTTACAATAGGTAGCGAGACACTGGAAGTTGTAAGGGAATACATCTACTTAGGACAGGTAGTGACCGCGGATCCGGATCATGGGAATGAAATAATCAGAAGAATAAGAATGGGCTGGGGTGCGTTTGGCAGGCATTCTCAGATCATGAACAGCAGGTTGCCATTATCCCTCAAGAGAAAATTGTATAACAGCTATGTCTTACCAGTGCTCACGTACGGGGCAGAAACCTAGAGGCTTACGAAAAGGGTTCTGCTTAAATTGAGGACGACGCAACGAGCTATGGAAAGAAGAATGATGGGTGTAACGTTAAGGGATAAGAAAAGAGCGGATTGGGTGAGGGAACAAACGCAAGTTAATGACATCTTAGTTGAAATCAAGAAAAAGAAATGAGCATGGGCAGGACACGTAATGAGGAGGGAAGATAACCGATGGCCATTAAAGGGAAGCTGAAGCGGTTTTCAATTTCCATGAATTGCTGGGATTGGGAAGAACAGACCTAATAATTTACGGTTCCGAAATTTTTTTCTTCGTTTTGTTAATATAAGGGGCGGAAATCGCTTTCTAAATCACCCCCGCGGACACGCCCCCATCGCTTCCCGGAGCGCCGGGTGAGGAGGTTACCAGAGGAGAGAACCGGCGAGAGTGACGTCACTGGCGGGGACCGAGCTGCCGGACCGGCGTGCTGGCATGCGCTGGCATGCCTCCTTCCGTCCTGCGCTTTACTGAACGACGCTACGAGAGATTTGCCGCCGCCGCCGCTCACGTTTGTTTTGTGATTTTCGTAGACTGTTCTTTCCTTCTGTGCTGCGTGAGTGCCTACAGCCAAGGGCGCCCAACATGCCCTCGTTCTGTGTAGCAATCGGCTGCGCGAACACACGCGGGCGAGACGATGCGGTGTTTCACAGGTTCCCGAAGCACAAGAAGCTTGCAGCGCAGTGCGGTGAGGAGAGATAAGTTCGTGCCGACGAAATCAACTGTGCTGTGCTCGGACCATTTCCGCGATAGCCGGATAGCCTTACGACAAATGCGGAAACGCGTTGTTGCTAGCGTTGCTATATACTCCGTTTCATACATCAGGTGCAACGCTGTGGAGGCTTGAGATACCTCTTGCAGTGGCTGCGTTCGCACTTAGAAAAACTTCGGTGTTTCTTGACCCGATTTTTGAGAAAACTTTTCATATATAAGCTCAGTTCTGAATGAAAAAAAAAGAATTTACCCATAGAAACAATCCGTGTACTTATACGGCTGCTAACACGTTCTTTTAAATCAATTTTCCTTTCGGCATTCTTTAATTGCAGCCCGTCGCGGCAGCTTCACGTGCATGCTCGCGCGAGCAAATGCCGCTGGCACGCTGCGAACCATAGACGGAAACGCGGGCAGTAATAAATTTTGGTAACCGGACTTCGTGCGTAGCTTCCACAGCGTTGCACCTGAGGTATGAAATGGAGTATAGGCTTGCCTAGTGACATTCGACGTACGGTTGCAGTTATCATGTTTACCACACGGCGGTGCTAAAACTGCCTAATATCTTTATGTCAACACTGGCATGGAGCGCGCATACCGATTCTTGATCGAGCCACAATCGCAAAGTCGTCGAACCATATTCTGAATAGTGCACATATAATACCCCTGACCATCTCGATCTGGATGTGTATGATAAGCAACTTCCATGACTGTACCTCGCAGCACTGCATGTGCGCGCTTTGAAACGCGGCACTTATGTTCGCGATCGTGTATCAACGCTCAGAAAACCACGGGACTTCAGACAAGCAGTGGCAAGGTGCTTGACATCGCGGAATTGTACCCGTGTTTACAATCTAATGAGAAGTTAGTGCTTCGGCATTCTTCCAGCAGCAAGTTCCCAGTGACACTTTAGCGCATTTTTTCTCCCGTCATTGGAACGTGCAGCTACATGAAAAAAAAAAGCATACGTAACAGCTAAGATTTCCAGCGCGCGAGAAGGTGTACACATCGCTCTCGCTTTTGCCACACTCAACATCGTCGTTGCCGCCGTTGCCGCCATCGTTTTCCGTATCGGCTGTCGGTTCGAACATGGACGGCGAAAATACAAGCTGTCCGAGACAGCGAGAACGTTCCATAATGCTTACAACTCAGCTATGCAGCCTGAACAGAACAGCGTGCTACGCTCTCAAATGGCGGCGCCGACCGGCGACTGCCGCCACTGACGTCACAGCGGCTCCGACCAATCACGGGCAACAGCGGCGTTCGCGCGATACCCTGAGGCGCTGGTGCGCGTTTTCATGAAAAAACAGCCGCTTGCGCTTGTTTCCGCCCTTTTTGAACGAGATATTCGTGTTCAGGGGACTCAAAACTGTAGAATGCCGCAGAGAACTCATTTTTTTCGAAAAGTGTTTCAGCTTCCCTTTAAGAGCTAAGGACTGAATTCCAAGGGAAGGGAAGCGTATATAGCAGGGGGTGGCTGAAAGTTATGTGGGTGGATGACATTCAGAAGTTTGCAGGGACAACATGGCCACAATTAGTACGTTACCGGGGTAGTTGGAGAAGTATGGGAGAGGCCTTTGCCCTGCAGTGGGCGTAACCAGGTTGATGATGGTGGTGATGATGATGATGATATAGTCAGAATGGTGGTGACTTGTTTAGCGGTTGTTTTCGGAAAATTAAGAGCTTACGGGAGCATGAATGGTTACGGGGGTATAAGCCATTAATGATGACAGTTCTTGTTCACGGCGAACAAAAATGTACGGAACGCTAGCCATATTGTGACGTCACTAGCCACATACAGCTTCCCTCTAAAAAAGAATACTTCGTTGTGCGGGTCATTATAGCACCATAGCATTGCTTTTCTTTTTCTTTTCTAGTTCCTGTTTTTTTCCTACTAGAGATCTACTTGCACAGACAATTTTCAGTCAGCTATCGAACTCGCTTCCCGGTTTCAGTGATGAGGCAGAGGGCGGATGCGCCAACCCGTGGCCAAGGGTTACAATTTCTATAGCATCTGTTCCTCTAAAAAATAAAGAAACAAGTGCCCTAAAAAAATAACTAGCACGAAACTACGCGTAAGCAAATGACGTGGCTCCGAAGAGCCCGTCTATATATTTTGGAAGTTCATCGAGACGCGCATCTATATATAGGGCAGTAGTAGCGCGAGCGCTTTGTCGTCGCGTCGTCCGGTATATAACGCTGCCTGAGCCAAGCGCTCGAAGGCCGCCGACGCATCGTTCTAAAGGGCATCGAGCGCGCTGACCAAAAATGATGATCCACGGGACGCATCGAGAAGAAGGAGATAGAGGAGAAGAAAAAAATAGAAACAGTATATTAAGCAGTTTCCTCGAATGAGGCGCCTTGATTGCTGTTTCCCATCGATTGGCCCCCTGTGCCCTTCAACAGCAGAGTTTGCGCAAAGAATGCCTTAATCTGGTCTCTGGCACCTTGCCCGGAACCAACGAGGGCCTTCTCTGCGCGGGCCCACGTATCATGGGGCCTTTGTGGAGGCGGTCCATGTACACGTACACAGTAATAACGGTGTCATATACACACGCCAGCAATCTCTCCTGACGGGAGCCGCGCGGAAACCCGTCGTCACATCGGCGAGCAGTGCGTGCGCGGAAGCAATACCGTCCTGTTTTTGTTTTGCTTTTTTTAATCACCTGAATTCGCCGTTTATAGACCCTGCGACAGCCCCTTTCGGTCGCGTTGCATCTACATGGAGACGCAGCTTAGCCCTTGAATATCCCTACTTTGGGCGACGAAAAAAGAGAGAAAGCAAGGAGATAAAGTGTAGGGAGGTGAACCAGCTTAGCGTCTGGTTTGACAATATGAAAATTCTTGAACCTACAGTGCCGAATTTAAACGTAACCCTCGGCTAATCAAAAGCAATAATCTAGGTCACTTTAGTAAGTAGAAGTGTTCAAAACAATATTTCAAAAGCTTCACTAGCAGGTTAAAAAAAACGATTCTGGATTTTTTCGTAGGCGCCAAAGCCACAATCTGATTGCGAGGCGCACCGTGAGGCACTCGTCCTGTCTTCGTCTTCGTTTCTTCTTGTGTCTTTGTTTTGTTGCGCTATACAGATACCTTTCAATGACTCCAGATTAATTTTGACCACCCGATGCTCTTTAACGTGAATTAATATCTGAGTACACGAGTGTTTTTTTTTTTCATTCATTCCGACTCCATCCAAATGTGGCCGCCGCCACCGGGATCCAAACCATGGCATCGAGCACATATACAGCACCGCAACGCCATATCCACTGGGTTACCACGATGGGTTGTCAGATTTTATGAGCAGTTCGACGTGTTGCTCTACGCCACTGCAGTTAATTAGTGTTCTCCCCTGCTTCAAAAGGCCCTCAACGTAATAATAACAAGTGTACCTACTTGTTAGTACTTGTTGTTAGGGGGAGAAAAATAAATTGGAAGCATTAATCAGAAAAGCCGTCAAGGCTGCGCTTGGTCTGCCTATGACCACGTCAAACGATATGTTGTTACGACTGGGTTTGCATAATACTTTAGAGGAATTTGCCGAGGCTCAGCGTACCGCACAGACGGAGCGGTTGCTAGGTATACCAGCGGGTAGGTATATTTTAGAGTCAGTTGAAGAATCGGTGGCTGTGTCGCTCGATAGGGCGCCCCTAGACGAGTTGAACGTGAACCTTAGGGCAAATATCATGGTTCGTCCGTTTCCGCGGAATGTGCACCCCGTGCACCAATGTAGGGAGGCGGGTCGCGAGAGCTAGGGCTTTGTTGCGAGAGGCAAAGGATCAGGAGGAGCAGCCTGCGTTTGTTGACGGCGCCCGGATTAATGGTGAAAATCCTTATTCGGAGGTGGTGGTAGATGGCAAAGGGAGCGTTAGAAATGCTGCTTCCATTTATACCAATGAACTGGGGGTTGCTGAACAGGTGGCTATTACTCTAGCACTAATTGATTAAAGAAGAGTTTTGGTGTTTAGTGATTCGCGATCTGCGATTAAAGCCTTCTCGAGAGGACCCGTTGCGGAACCGGCTAACAGACTGCTGCAGGGTAGGGATATCACTTGGCATACAGTTACTTGGTTCCCGGCGCACATGGGGAAAGTGGAGGGAGCCCCGCGTAACCTCAACGAGGTGGCGCACAGGGAGGCACGAGGATTAGTGTGCCGTGTACTCCCTGAAGGGGCTGGATCTCCCGCTGCTGAGTACAGGGACCAACTGTTAACTCACAACAAAATTACCAAGCACTATTACTTAGGGCGCAGGGCATTCCCGCTGCCACATCCTAAATTAAATAGCGGCCGCTGGCGGTTACATTAAGGCTTCTGCAGACACGAACGTACCCTAACCCGGTCATCATGAATAAAATTAATCCGGACTGCGGGGTTTCACTCTATTGTAGTAAGTGCGGGGGTTTGCTCGATTTAGAACACATGCTGTGGCGCTGCTTGGCGTTGGCCGGCGATGGTTCTCGAGGTGAACAGTGGTGGCAGCGGATGCTGCACAGTGAAGTGCTGGCGGACCAACTCAGGGCTGTCCAGAGGGCCGGTGTGACGGCAGAGGGGCTCGGCCCCTCTGTACCGCTGTGGGAGCGGCCCGCATCAATCTCAGACTGATCCCTTAGGAACCTAAATAAAATTCTTCATACCATACCATATCATAGGATAGGACAGGGATAACGTTAATAAAGTGCCGGCAAACGACGGTTTAACGCGTCGTGACGCTGGCCAAGCGTCGACTCGGGGTTATACCCTACTCTGCACTAGCCCAGTTGGGCGCGTTTGTAGTGGGTCATGAGGCTTGTGCTTTTCGAGCGCACCCCGGGCCTGCTGGAGGGACCATAGCTGTGAGTCCTTGTCTGCAGATTGCAGTGCGCCATGAAGTTCGGGCGGGTAAGTCCTGGAGGTAGCTGCCATCGGGAACCTGGCACAGTCCCACATGAGGTGCCATTGGTCCGCCGGACCCGCTGCACAAATACCACACAGCCCACTCTGATAGAGCTCTGAGTGAAGCACGTGCAGCATTGCGAGGGCGAGGAGTGACGCGGTCTGTATTTGCCTTTGGATTACGGCCTCATCCCGACTGAGTGCCGCGTGGGGAGGCGGCATTGTCCGTCGAGCTAGGCGGTAACACTTGGTTACTTCGGCATAACTAGTCAATCTGTCCTTGGTTTCGAACCACCACACGGAACGGTCACTCTCGGGGGCGTGGAAAGTAAGCGCTTGCGCCGCCGAATGGGCCGTCTCGTTGTGGTTCCGGGAGGATGCACATTCACCGGCGTGCGCCGGGAACCACTTGACACGGACGGTGCTGCCGCGGTCTTGAAGTTGGAGCTTGCCGATGATGGCGGCCGCCGGCGCGCATATTCGCCCTTTGGCAAAGTTGCGCACAGCATTCCTCGAGTCGCTGAGCATGGTGCGCCACTCGGCCTCGGTGATCGCCAGAGCGCTGGCAACCTCCTCAGCGCCTGTGGCGTTCGTGCACCGCACGCTCGCTGCCGTTGTCTTGGTGCCGGTAGCCGCCGCAACAACCACTGCCGCGAAGCCTTCCCGCTTGTATTCCGCGGCGTCCACGTACCGGGCGTGCGGGTCTTGGGCGTGTTGTTCGGTGAGGGCCTTGGCCCGCGCCTGCCGCCGTTCTTGGTTGTACTCTGGGTGCATGTTCCTCGGGATGGGGTCCACGTAAATGTGGGCCCGCGCCTCATCTGTAATGTCGCACGGTTGCCGGCTGGGAGCTTGTGGGTTGTAACCCAGGGACGTCAGCATACTGCGACCCGTCTTGGTGGTAGAGAGGCGCTCGAATTGCGTGGTGAGCGGCGCCTCGGCTATTTCTTCTAGGGTGTTATGGACGCCGAGCTGCAAGAGCCGAGCCATACTCGTGGTCTCCATTAAACCCAGCGCCGTCTTGTAAGCCCGTCTGATCAGCGTGTTGATCTTGGTCCTGTCAGTGACGTGCCAGTTGAGGTAGGCTGCAACGTAGGCGACGTGGCTGATCACGAATGACTGGCGCACGAGACTGTCTTCACGCATGCCCGCACGTCGTGTAGAGACTCAATGTATAAGCCGGATGGCGTCCATTGCCTTGGTGGTAAGCTTGTTGATGGTCTCGTCGTTGCGGCCGCTCTTGTTGAGCAGCAGGCCCAGGACCCTGATCTTGGGAAATTCGGGCATGCGTTGCCCCGATGCAGACACAATCTTGATGTGATCACACTTCCAGAGGGGAGCGCGCTTCCGTCCCGGTCGAAGCGGTGTGAGGACGAACAGCTTGGATTTGGCGGGCGAGCACATTAGGCCTGTGCCGTGAAAGTGCTGCTCAATGACAGTAACCGCCGCTTGCAGCTGTTGCTCGATGCTGGCGTCGGTGCCGCCGGCTGCCCACAGGGTAATGTCATCGGCGTCGATCGTATGCCGGACGCCGGTCCCCGCTACTGCCCTCGCTACCCCGATCATGGCGAGGTTAAAGAGCAACGGCGAGATGACCGAACCCTGTGGAGTACCCGTACTGCCGAGCTTGTGTTCGGGGAGCTTGAGGTCTCCGGCGTGCAGTTCCACCGTGTGGTTGGTGAAGAAGTCTTGAATATAATTGTAGCTCGTTACCCCCATGCTGAGTATTGACACTTGTGCTAATATGGCTGAGTGTTTGACTTTGTCGAATGCACTTTGTAAACCGAGACCCAGAATTACTTTGCTGTCTTGTGTCTTGTTGTCGATGATTTCTTGTTTGAGTTGTAACATGGCAGTTTGTGTGCTGAGTCGGCGCCGGAAGCCTATCATCGTGTCAGGATAGAGGCCTTCCTTCTCTAGGTATTCCTGCCACCGGTTGGCGACCACGTGCTCCAGCACCTTGCCCACGCAGGACGTCAGCGAGATGGGACGCAGGTTGCCGATGTCCAGTGGTTTGACCAGTTTCGGAATCAGGATCGTTCTTGCCGTTTTACACTGTCGGAGGAGCTTGCTCGAATGCCAGCATTCATTGAAGTAATGGGTTAGGGCCTCTATCGAAGCGTCGTCCAGGTTGCGTAGCATCTTGTTCGTAACGAGATCTGGGCCGCCTGCTGAGCGGGTGTTGAGCTCGTGCAGCGCTACCCGTACCTCTGATATGGTAATGTCTCGGTCTAGCCACGCGTTGGGCAGCCCCCCATACGGCGGGCGGGTTTCCGTTGGCGTGTCTGGCAGATACTTGGCTTCCAGGCTCCTGATAACAGCGTATTTCCTTGTTTTGTGATGGTGTGCATGAGGCGGGTGAGGCGGTCGCGCTGGTATGACTTGGTTTTTGTTTCGTCTAGGAGGTGCCGAAATAGATTCCATGTACAACTGTGATGCAGTTCCCTGTCAGCTCGGCTGCAGATTTCGTTCCACTGTTGACGGCACAGGAGCATGCAATGTTGTTCAATGGCTCTGTTTAAGTCAGCCACCTTCTTCCTCAATTTGCGATTCAGCCGGTGCTGCTTCCAACGCGCCTGTATCGAACGTTTGGCCTCTATTAGATGGGCCAGGCGGCTATCCATGATGATGGCGTCCTCGTCTGGTTCCACGGTCTTTGCGGCTGAGCCCACTGCATCGCGAAGCTCCGCCGTCCAGGTTTCGATCTCTGTGATGTCTTGTGCTGTGGTGAGGCACCCCTTACGGAATTCGTCCCAGTTCGTCCACTTGTGTATAATGGTATTGCTCCGTAACTGGTTGGGTATCGTAATTTCAAGGATGTAGTGGTCACTGCCCAGGTCGACGCCCGTGTTGTGCCATGTTACTTTGCCCGTGTGGTGATTTTTGATTAATGTAAGGTCTGGTGTGGTGTCTGGTGCTACGGAGTTGCCGATGCGGGTAGGATGCACGGCGTCCGTGATTAGGACACAGTTGTGGTCCAGGGTATCCTGTAGTAAGTCCCGCCCCGTGGCCGTGTCCTTCACATAACCCCACGCTCGATGGGCGGCGTTGAAGTCCCCTCCGATCAGCAACGTGTTGTCTCTGGCTTGGGTGCTGGCTGTGTGTAGTAGGGTCTTGAATTTCTGTGTTTGGTGCTTGGGGTTACTGTAGATGTTGGCGATGAACAGGCTGCGTTTCCGTTGTTTGCTTGGGATGATTTCGGTGAAGACGTATTCCACCCTGCTGCGGCCGGGTTTGAGTTGGTGCTCGATGAACGTGAGCCCTTTGCGGACGAACGTGCAGACGCCCCGTCCCTCCGCTTGGCTAACGTGAGCACGATACCCAGGAGGGTGGGGGTCCCCGCCGCCGTTTCTTGCAGCAGGATAATGTCGGGTTTCTTGTTTACTGTGGTAATATGTTGTTGCAGCACTGCTTTCTTGTTGTTGTAAATGTGGCAGTTGCACTGCCAGACCGTAAGGCCCGGTAGCGATCTTATTGGGGATTGGGGCTGGGAGATAGTTGTGGCGAGGGTGGGGCTTGGGTCTGTTCTTGGAGGTATGGGTGGTTGGCGAATTCCGCTGAAAAGATGGGGCTGCGCATTATGGGCTTGAGGGTGTGTTCAATGAATTCGATACGATCTTGTATGGTGCGGAAGGATGGGGTGATCAGTTCCTTCAGCCATCCCAGTCGTTGGTCAGTCACGGCAGCCATGCTGGCGTAGGTGTTGGCGAGCGCTTCAATTTTGCCTTCGAGTTGAGTTTCCAATTGGGTCAGGTCCTTGTAATGTCGTGATGAAGTGCGTGTTCGTTTCTTGGTGGTTGGGTCAGTGTTCGTCTCCTCCTGGTGGGCGTCTTGGGTTTTTTCCTTTGATTCTGTGCCTTGGTGCGATAGCGTGTCGGTGTTCTGCTCGGGGACAACGGTGGGTGTAGGTTCGGCGCGTGCTCGTTTCTTGGGGGTTGGATCAGTGGTCTTCTCCTCCTGGGGCTCGTCTTGGGTTGTGTCCATTGATTGGATGCCTTGCTGTGATGGCGTGCCGGTGGCGGGTGTAGGTGTCTCGGGTGACTGAGCTGGGTCTGTCCTTGGATGGGCTTGCTGTGCTTGAAGTTCTTTCTTGACCTCGGCTAGCTCTTCGGCAAGCCGGCGCGTGGTTTCTACCAGCATCGCATTGGTTGCGCGGAGTTCTTCGAGTTCCTTGTAGTAGGGACTGGTAATCCACGCCTGCCAGCTGCTCGGAGTGCTTCGGCCACTAGTGGCGCTGTTGGAGCTGGCGCTGCTGCCTTTAACTTCGCCCTTGGCTACGTCGGCCCAGCTGACTTTGTCACGGGAGCGCGATCGCTTTGCGCCGCAGCTGTTCCTGTCCGATGAGTCACGGCCGCGGGATGCGCTGCGCGAGGCTTGGCGGGAAGCGTAACGTGATGCGTGGCGTGAGGCATGGCGCGACGCGCTGCGGGATCCGTCACGGGAAGCGCTGCGCGAACGGGAGCGTCCTAGGCGTGGAAAGGAGCTTGATTCGAGTGCTTACTTTCGCTGTTCTTCGGCGTTACGGAGTTCCCATCGCCGTGGCCGCACGACGTACGGAACCTTGTACTTGGCTCTGCAGAGGCGGTCCCCAGTGGGGTGTTCTTCGCCACAGAGCTTGCACTTGGGGACACACGTGTGGCCCTCTCTAGGAGTAGAAACACCGCATGAAAGACAAACACGTACGCTCGGTGTGGGGCACACGTCGCGCCTGTGGTCGACCTTGCCGCATACTTTGCAAACTTCTGTTTGCTTCCTGTAGAGACTGCACAGATAGAGCGTGGATCCATAACGCACATACTTGGGAACCTTGATACCGTTGAACACAACAATTATTGTCGTCGTGTTCCCGATACGCTTCGCCCCCACGGTGAGGGGGTTGCACTTTGTCACGATCTGCTGCATTATTTCGGCTTCGCTGACATCGAGCGCTATGCCTCTGATCACGCCCTTGACTGTGTCGTGGGCGGTCGTTCCGTAAGCGCTCACTTCATATATTTTGCCTTGGACGTTGATAGTTTGTATTCGAGCATACTTCTTCACTCGCTCCTCGCACGGAGTGCTGAGCACCATAATGTTCCGATGGGTATTGGGACATGTCCTCAGCTCGATCTGCTTTCTCAATTCCCGCTGCCGCTATGATGGCAGTAGCCCCGCATGCAGCTCCCGCCTTAGAAATATCGAGCCCTCCGCGGGGCCGCAAGACGATCTTAATTTCTTCTGCAGGCATTGCGGGCATGCGAGCCGCCCGAATAACTGCGGTCCTAACGTTCTTGTTGAATTTAGTCTTCTGCTGAGAGCTCGGAGTATCGGTACGAGAATTCGACTCACTCTGTGTTGCATGCAGGCGTGTTCGGCTCGTGTGCCCACCGTTGTGCAGCCATCTGGGCGTGCGATGAAATTCCTCGTGCATAATTTCTTCTCCCTCTACTTGCACGCACATTTGGGAAACCTGGGAACCGTGCATCAAAGCGGTGGGGAAACCCTCCATGTTGTCATGGCAGTAGTACGGCTGGCTAGGCCTAGCAAGCCTTGGCTTCGCTTAGGCCTAGCAATGCCTATTGGCGGTGAACTAGGTAAAGTCCGATAAATCGATGAAAAACGCACCTTTGATGGAAAGTCGGGTATCGGAGGATAGCGGATACCTTCACGATCACAGTGGTAATAAAATCTTCGAGATCCAAACTAATTAGCACTGCGAAAGCGGGCATTAACGACGGAGCCGATATGAGCACTTCTTTGTCAGCAATGGCTCATACCCTCTCACCATACCATACCTACTTGTCTGAAATATTATAGTTCGTTACATGATACAACCCATCATCTATGAGAGTTCAATGCCAGTAATCAGTAATTTTCGCAACTATGACGAAGAGCCTAATGAGATTTAAATAGTCAAGCTACTGGTTCAAAACTTATTTCTGCATCGATCGCGCGGTGTTTTTCAGGCATATATATATATATATATATATATATATATATATATATATATATATATATATATATATATAAATATATATATATATATATATATATACATATATTTGAAGGTCCTAAGCACATTCATGTCATAATTCGTGAATTAAGGGGATATTTTCGCTCGCCCATACATACAGCGTGCACATATGAAACACGAAGTTAGCCAAAACTAAAAAGCACTATTTAGCTTCCACTTTGAAAACTCGCGTGTTTTCGGCATGAATTCGGCTTGGACGCATATATATATATATATATAGTTACAAGCCTGCACCATCATTTACGACAGGATAGTCGCGGTATACGGATTCTCACTCTCAAGTTATTATTCGTAAGAGGTGTTCTACGCTATAATTTCCTGTTCGCGTTTCATTTGTCCAGTGATAGCACAGCCTTGACGCAGCTGTGCATTGCAGGGAAATGTGCAATGTATAGAGGAGGGTGCAGGGAATCTTCACACAATCGATGCAGCCGCGAAATGAACTTTTTGGCAGTTGCATAGACGGGGCCAGGGGGGGGGGGGACGACACCAGACGCTTGCCCCCTCCTTCACCCTCATGCTATCCGCCTCTGGTTAAGTGCATGCTCCTCCTGCCATTCAAATAAATGTTCTGGCTACGCCACTGGTTTTCAGTAAGGTGTTGGCTTAGGCTACTTATGTTCCCTAACTAAAAAAAAAAAAGGTCGCAGCCTCGCCCCGAAGGCCAAGCCTCGATTCCGATAGCAAATTAGTAGACAGCTATACCAAGTAAGGCTAGCAGTTTTATCGGCCATACAAACTTGTAAACATTTCCTTCCTAACTAAATTAGCAAGCATGGTGTCACGCGCGCACAGGTAAACATGAACACATCTCACTCGATGACCCCGGAAACTCGTTGCCAAAACGCTGGAGTGCGGAACCGCGGCAGCAGCAGCGGGCGAATTGGTTTTCGTGATGCCTCTCACTTCAACGCTACCTAAGCGTCCAAAGCACAGCGCATACGAAGCTACCAGCACTCAGCGCACTTTGCCTGCATCGCTGATCGCTTTCAACATTGGGCGGCCGCGCGGCCGCGCGGTACGCAGTAACCCCCGGAGTAGAATGCCCCTCCGCCATCTCTCCCCCTCCTCCAGTACAACGCGCGCGACGGAAGACTGTGTGCTTTTTTCACGCTTTCCTCCCTTGCGCGCGCGAGATATTATATAGCCGCGATCGTCGGGTGTGCCTCGGAAGTTACACTCGCACATACAGTATACGGCGCGCGACGACTATATTATCGTGCTTGGACTTTATACGGAACATCACTGCGATGGCGACGGCAGAAATGCGGCTGGAGTGTCCATATAATTGCTATCGCAAAAAAAAAGAAGAGAAACTGCGCTCAAGACATGAACCAGTGCGCAGACGACACAAAGTGCTCGTGTCGTCTGTTCTTAAAAACTTGTCTGTGCCTTAAAAATTACAGTCTGAGGTTTTACGTGCCAAAACCACAGTTTGATTACGGGTCGTCCGTACCTTATTGCGCTATATTCTCGTGCGGGATGAAATGAAGCAAGCTCCATAAGGCACTGGCTCCAGGCACAAAAGCGTTAACGAAGTTCAGTAGCATGCAGAGTAATGAAAGAAAGAAATAAAGAAAGAAAGACAGAAGGAAGGAACGAAAGAAAGGAACAAAGCGAAGAAAGAAAGAAAGAAAGAAAGAAAGAAAGAAAGAAAGAAAGAAAGAAAGAAAGAAAGAAAGAAAGAAAGAAAGAAGCATGTAGTGGTACTACAGGCGCACAAGCTCCAAAGAGATGGCAGCCTTCACGTGTACTTCCAAGTACGCGTTCTGAGTAACGTGCGACGATAACAAGACATGCGAAATGGAAAAAAAAAATAATAAAAAGTGCGGGTGACAAAGGTTTGTTGGGCGCATCGGCACCACGCTTTGCGGCGGGGTCTGGGTTATGGTATAACGCCAGCGACGGGTTCCGCGGACGCGAGGTTGAGGCACACCGCGTTTGTCAAGCGACTTGTCAAAAGAAATGCTGGCGTCGTCGCAGGCGTCGTCGCAAAAGTGTGCCGAAACAGAAAGCACTTCCCGTGATGTTGCTTCAGCTGCTCCTGTTGGCTCGCAGCTACTGTTGAGATATGATGCATGCGTCATTTGTAGAAACCCAGCCGAGCCTCTATAATGGTCTACAAAAGAGACGACTCCGGAGAAAAAAAGACCTGAATGAAAAAAATAAAAACATCACACTTCTGCTGTAGTGTCTTTTTTATATCTAGACAGCATTGTACCGAAGAAATGAGTGTATAGTGAACACAGAAAGCTACGAAGGGAGCCGTTTATAAATCAAACTTTTTTTTTATTATCAGACGCGCTTCAATCAAACGTCACATATCGGCGCGACTCAAGATTTACGACGACTAGTGAGCGTGGTAGGGAAAGTGAAACTTCGAGCCTTGCAGAAATTCATAATCATATTCGGGAAATTCCCACACAGTCGCGCAGCTCCTCTTGGAAAAGTGCCAAAGTTTTCTTATCCATTAGATTCGCCAGCAGCAGTTTGACCCCCAAAGAAGCAAGAGCCGTTCTCATTATGCGAAAGCACCCCTCCAACTCCTTCCTTCCTTTCTTTCTTTCTTTCTTTCTTTCTTCTTGGCGTTGTGAGGGGTGGTAGCATTTATGGCTGAGCTATCACGACAAGCGACTTTCGGTCATTCCCGCGTGCAAGAGTGTTATTGCTCAGTCAAAGTGATGGATTTGGTTTTATTAGCAATCAATCAAACGAGAGCGTCTTTCGTAGCCTTCGACGATGGCGGGCGCAGACAGTGTGCTGCTGAAGGCCACAGAACTAAAAAGGAACTTATCGGTAATTGTTTTTATTGCTTACTTTCAGGAAGCCCTTCGCTCGCCCACTCTTTTCAGCTTGTACAAGTAGCCCGTTGTGCACACAGTACCCGATTTCTAGTTCTGTTTATATTAGCGGGCACTTTACTGCCGAAGTTTATTATAAGCGCCACGCTGTTAGCTGTTACCGCAGAAACTAGTTCTCGGCGTTTGCGTCCAGCAGTTGCATCAATACTCGCGTCAAAAGAAGCTGTCCGTCTTCCCCGAGAGAGAAAGATGTCCGATTTGTGCCGACTGCATCGATCATTCGGCCAATGTTTTCGAACTCACTTTTGCCGCAGAGTGCACCCAATTTGGGCGCACAAGGACTTGAGGAGTGGCTGTGAGAAAAGTGGCCGAGGAACGGGCCTACCGCGTCTCAAGCGCGCGTATACTTCATTATGTGCGTAATTTGAATGTAAGCGAAAAGCATTCGTCTTTGTACGAAATCGCGTGTAGAGTGAGAACTGGGAACACGGCTGCACCGAATGCTGACACGGCCAACGACGTGTCATGGTACACAAAAAACGCGGATAGAAACTCTTCAGCCTTTGCCACGCTACACTGCTTACAAGGCCGGCAGAAAAAAGAGGTTATAAAGATTCTCAGGGAAATGGCGGCCATCCTTGCGAAGCGGCCGGCACCGAAAACATTTCTAGAACGTGTGGCGTAAGGGCCGATTTACGCTCGAGCCGCCCATCGCCGCAAGCCGCACCGCATGCGTGCGGTCGCGCGAAAAATTGCACGTATCAAACACTTGTGCACAAATTTCGGTTTACAATGTGTCAGGTATACACTGTGCACACAGTGTAAATGGTAATTTGTGCACAAGTGCTGGATAAGTGCAATTTTTCGCGCGACCGCAAGCGTGCGGTGCGGCTTGCGGCGATGGGCGGCTCGAGCGTAAATCGGCCCTAAAGGCTGGAAGAAGTGGAAGACCATGAGGGGTAGGTCGCGTGATATTAAAGATGAGTGTGATTGTATAAATAAATAAATAAATAAATCATTGCAATAACGACGCCTGAAGCCACAATTACAATGATTAGACAAATCCTTCATGAGTCTGACATCCTAGAAAAATTAGCGGACAGAATCATAGCGCCGCGATCGTTCAGCCATCATGGTAATATTGGTTAGGGCATGGATTTGTCTGGGCCGGTATTTTGTAGCGATTCCTTTTCCGATTCTATGCCTTTTCAGGCTTTTCGCGCTTGGCCAGTGGTCAGAGCGACGGTCTGCCCACATTATCAACGGGATCAGGCGGCCCTGTGTGGTGGATGATAAGAACAGCATAGAATAAGGCATAAGGCATCGCTACAAAATAGCGGCCCTGATCTCCGTGCATGTTGCTTCAGACATTCTTGTAACTTCGTTTACTTACCTTGTGTGCCTTTATAAGCCAAAACTTCGAAGCAATCCTAATTTTCTAAACGCAGGAGGCAACAAGCAAGCATAATTGCTGTGAATTGTGGCATTTATAGCGCAATTAACATTTTTTAACATCATCAGTTTGCTAAGATGCGAAGCCGTTTCAAGCCGGAGGGACAAAGTTGAGGCAAATCTATCGGCTAACCATCATTCGCACGCTGAGTCGACCGCCACACTTGCAGCTCCCGTGAAGAAACTATAGCGCCAGGGTTCCTTTGCATGAAAGTCTTTTAAAACTCTTTTGCAAATTTTTTCACGGTGCCTGAACGCTCACAGCGCCAGAGTCCCCTCTATAGTGAACTTACTATATAGGAAGCTCTATGGCAAGATGAGAAGCCGGTGTGAGCGAAATAAGGGATTTGCACTAGAAAGGTCTTGGTGAGGGCTCGTTGGCTCGTCTTCAGAACTATACTTAAAAAGCACGACTGATAGAAGGGCACACAGAGAGAATATACCACACAGGACACAATATACGACGCAGTACACACAACCACTGAGCCCTTGCTCTGTGGTATTTGTGTCTCTGTGTGTCCTTGTATCGGTCGGTCTGTTTGAGTACCAGCGCTTGTTATGTGGTATTTGTGTCTCTGTGTAGCCTTCGATCACTCGAGCTGTTTGAGTGCGGCAAGAAGGGCGTTTCACAAGGCCGTTGTTTCGACGTGGCAGCTACTGCACTTGTACACGCTTTCCGTTCCCTGCCTCGTGTCTGCACTCAACAACGTCACATTTTGCGTTGGTTTGCGGGGATTCCTCACGTCAAAAATATTGTGCGAAGGTACGCGCCTGTATATTAATGCTCCAATGTAAAAAAAATCATGAACTTTCTTTATCTTGCACATTAAAGGGGCGTTCGCATGAGACTTGTGACGAGTGCACTTGAGTGGAATGCCTCCGCAGCGGGAGCACGTGGGTTCAAGCCACATTGCCGCCGGTTAGACCCCCTGTTGGGGCTGTTGGGTACGGACCCTTTTCCTGGCATCACTCAAGTTCCCCGACCACATCCAATCGCCGTCGCATTCCAGTTATGGTGCGCCGGGGTGCGTCTACCACCTTACAGGATACGTCAGACAGGTTGGCGACCCCCACCTCATGCGCCGCACGTCGAGCTATTGTCTCCCCACCTGCTTGACTCTTCCCGAAAGTGCAACGGGAGGCTGGCACGATTCCAGGTAGTTGATCTTGGTCCCGAGCAAAGCTGTTTTGCGGCTCTGGAGGGTCGTTCGAGAACAACCCGTCTCCTCCAGCTGAGCGCTTCCAGGCGACGAGGAGGCGACGCCGGAGGCGAGTCAACCCTCGGACAATGGAGCCCTTGGAGCATCCCCATTGGCGGAATGTGACGGCACTTGCACGGGCCCCTACCATTGGAGGAAAATGACGACACCTGAGCTGGCTCGACGATTGGCCTAAAATGACGTGACCCCGAGAGACCGAAGGGGTTAAAAGCGAGAGACAGGGAGAAGAGTTTTTTTTCTTTCGTTCTTCTTGCCACGGGCCACAGTGTCCGATTTCCTGCCGGCCATCGATGACTTTATGACTGTCCATTACTTTGTGTTATTGCTGTAAATATTGTAAATAAACTTTCAGTTCTCAAAATCCTCCTCAACGTCGACCAACTCCCACACTCAACGGCAAGATCTAATAGGGCGCACGCGTCCCCTGCAGCAGACGTTCAACTTCTTTAGGAGGGAAGTGTGCGGGGGAAGGATCCAGCCTGCGCCATGCACGTCCCCTTATAACCTTGGTAGCACAACAGTTAGATGGGGACATCATCGGGTTGGCGACATGCACCGGCACACACATGCACACGTACGGTATATGTATATTTACAGACAAACAATGACCGGTTTTTCCATGATCTTAACCTCACGGGATGGAGAGCGTTCACCTGTAAGCATCAGATTAAGGAGAGACATCTGAAAAAGTATTATTGCGATAGCAATTATATGGACACTACAAGCGAACTTTCACCGCCGCCACGATGTTCCGTACAAATTACAAATACGATAAGACACCCTTCGCGTCCCGCGTGCCCTATGCCGTGGGTGCGAAGCAAAGCTTGCGATAGTGAGCAGAGAAAGATGGTCGCTTGTTGCGCGCCCTTTTCCTGTGTGCTAAGTCTTGAGGGTCACGTGACCAAGCGCGGCCGCTAGGGGAGGAGAGCGCGCGATTGTCTTCTAGCACGGCCTCGGCTGTGCATGGCTGTCCACGCCTCTGAGCGCATGCGCGACCCACGCGTATGCACCCACGTGCCCAAGGAGGCAAGAAGGGGTATAGACCAAATATAAGGAATTTAGTAAAATATAGGCTGTTGATGCTTTCATGCCTTCTTCCATAAGAGGATATGTGTTATTTAGAGATTCATAGGAGCCCGCGTTATATGTACAAGATTTCCCAAAATGGGAAAACACCCGTGTACTTAAATTTAGGTGCACGTTAAAGAACCCCAGGTGGTCAAAATTTCTGAAGTCCTCCACTACGGCGTGCCTCGTAATCATAAAGTGGTTTTGGCACGTAAAACCCCATAATTTAATTTTTACAATATTTCTGTCATGATTTAATATTTCATTATGCCGAGCACAGGTTCCACTACTGACACTATTCTTCAGTCAACATTCAGCACTATATAAGCCAGTTTAATGAGTGAGACAGCACCAAACACGCAATAAATAACAATACCCCCCCCCCCCCCGCGCTCCCGACAAGGCTCTGATTCAAGCGTTCAAATCTACGGTACCGGCGCAATAATTATCAAAGGCCAAATCAGATGAAGAGAAATAATAGGATGACGAGAACTCTGTGGAAAAGTGGCACTAGAAAAATTACTGTCAGGATATCCGTAATCTGCACTAGTACGGATAAGCAGGCACGGTACACCTGCAACGCTGCTGCTGTTTTTCAAAGGGACTAGTTCCAGTCCTGGTGGCCCATCTAGAGATCGTTTTCTGAGGTGCGACACCAGAAATGCCAACATTTTCCACCTCTTGTCGAGGTGCAATCTTTACTCAGCACCGACGCAAGATTATGAGCAAGTTACCCGCAATCATCCGTCCCGCAAGTTTCCAGCGGATGTTGGGCCTTGCACTCCCTCAGAGCGGGGGATGCCCCGCGAGCGACATGCAGTTGTTACCGTTGACGTTCACTCCTCGTTATTCACTTCACTTCAAAGCTCACTTGAAGACAGCAACGTTGCCTCTCCTGACCGTCACGAAGAGGCCGCTGATCGATGATAGGGTCATCGTCGAGAACTCCCGGCAAAAAGCGTCGACAGCAGGTGGTTATCCCCTATTGTGGCACGTTGAAGATAGGTGCGCCATGTTGGAGACTCGAGCAGCACGTAGAAGACGGAAGCGCCACGTTGGAGACAAGTGAGAGGTGATAGAGCTGGTGAACGATTCGGCGTTTGAGATTGGTCAGTGAATTCCCTCAACGAGGGAAAGAGGCAAGCAAAGGGCATACAAAGCGGAACCGGATGGCTGTGCAAAGGAAGACGCGCATCAGTGGCGTAGCCAGAAATTTCGTTCAGGCGCGGAGGGGTGGGGGGGTGGGGGGGTAACGACAGCTCGCCATCCTCCTTATGGAATTTGTCGAGCGTTCACATACACATACGTGAATGACTGCACTGACATTGCCAAAGATGCTGCAAACGAATTCTTGAACGCTACGCACTGTCAAGACAGCTAAAAGCTAAAATATGTATCATAAAAGAATATACTTGTATATCCCAAAAATTGGGCCCAAAATAACTGATATCATGGTTCCATGTTTTTTGTCTAGATAATAACTAACTGGACTTGTGAACTATATCAGTTCGAAACCAGCAAAGCTGCGCGTGCCACTGATATCAAAAATGTAAAGGCCATGAAATGAACAAGTCGAGAACATATATTTTAATGAAACTTTGCCATTCAAGAACCTTGCTTACATTTTTGTACATATGTAATGGCCAGGAAAAAATCTCAATGACGCTGTCCTCTGTTCCAATGTATTGCGCAGGAGCAGCTGTCAGTGGTAATGTATTGTGAATAATTGCACCGAAATTATAGTCTTAACAGAGAGAATATATAGAAAGCAGAAGTTCTGCAATATATATGAGGGGCGAGGCAAGTGAAAGTGAGCCAATGTGAATATACGGCAAACGGGGTGCCTTATTTAAAAATAGCCCCCATGAGCATTTATACATTTGTTCGATTCACTTACGAGTCGCGCGATTCCCGACTCATAAAACTCCTTGGGTTGCTGCTTCAAAAAGTCTGTAACTGACTCTTTCACGTCATCGTCGGACACGAATCAGGCACCCTTGAGCTGTTTCTTCAATTGCCCCAAGATGTGGAAGTCCCAAGGCGACAGGTCTGGACTGAATAGCGGATGTTGCAGCGTTTCCCACTTGAACTTTGCCAGTTTTGTGTTGAACACATCAGCGACATGGGGACGGGCATTGTCGTGGAGCAAGATGGCCCCATTCGTCAATTTTCAACATCGTTTGTTCTTGATTGCGACATGCAACTAATCCAGCATTTCAGAATGCCGGAAACAATTGATAGTCTCTCCAGGTTCAGCAAATTTGATCAGTAATGGCCCCTGATGATCGAAAACAAAGTCAACAACACCTTTCCAGCGGAAATGACGGGCTTTGCTTTCTTTGGGTGTGGTGAATTCGAATGTTTCCACTGTAAGCTTTGCCATCGTGTTTCAGGCTCGTAGTAGCGACACCATGATTCGTCTTCGGTCCCAACTGCAGACAAGAACTCGTCACCCTCATCGTGATACCGTATCAAATGAGCCAAGGCAGCGCCGAACCTCTCCGTCTTCTGGCGGTGGTTCAAAATGTTGGGCATCCATTGCGCGCCCAAGAGCCGATAACCGAGATGTTCATGTATCATGTTGTGAACCGAACCGTGGCCGATATTCACACGCTCTGCCATTTCATCGATGCTTATCCTCCGTTCTTGTCTAATCAGCTCATGAGAGAGAGAAATTAAGGCAAAGGAAAGACAGGGAGGTTAACCAGAGATCATCTCCAGTTGGCTACTTTGTACTGGAGGAAGGGCAAAGGGATGCGACAGGTTAGGGAGAGAAAAGGATAAAAAAATTAAAAAAATAAGGAAAAACATACACACACACACGTACACATGATACACATGAACTGTTTCTGTGGGCATTGTCACGTAGTCTGAGCAGGTGTTCCTAGTGTTACGCAGTGTCACCATCGAATCCTACGTCACACAGTGTACAGTCACAATTTGTCAGAAAGTCCCGTGTCTTTTTAGTACCACGGCAACGCCGTCATAGCGGACCGCACTGATTTTCGCGTAGGCCAGTTACCAAGGGTGTTGTTTTCTGCTGTTGGTCGCTTGTCCAGTTTGTCTAGGGTGCCGGAGAGGACTGCTCTTTGTGGGTTTAAACGAGGGCCCTCACGAAGAACGTGCGCGATTGTTTCATTCTTTCTTTATTTTCGTGATTGTTTCATTGTTTCGATGAGGATAGCAATAGGGGCTTGTTGGTACGGCATATCTTATTTTGTTAAAGCGCAAGCTTGACAAGGACAAAAGAAGACACATCAGACACACGCAGCGCTGTTTCATCATTCCGATAAGGAAGAAGTACGAATTTGAAAATGCTACTCCAAGCCATAGACGGACTAGAAGGGTGCAGTTACGCCATGGAAGGTCGGGCGGAATACGGAGCTGTAAATTAGGGTCCAGGGCAGGAAGGCGGGCACTTGTGAAATCGGATGAGTTACACTGAGCTAATGTTAGGTCATGCGCAAGTGCGGAAAGTTTTTTTGCTGCGTCGGCTCTCGAAAGAGGAATGGCAACGCAGTTGACGCCGTCATGGGCAGATCGGGCAGCTGCATCTGCTCGATCATTGTCATGTATGCCACAGTGAATAGGCAACCACTGATATATCGTGTCCTTCCTCAACTATGCGATGGTGGACTTCCCTGATCTCTGCGACGAGCTGCTCATGTGATACATGACGCAGTGCTAAGAGTACACTCTGTAGGTCGGTCTTGGAATCACAGAAGATTGAACATGCATGGGGTGACTCCTCCTGAATGAAATTGCGCACGCAGGGCTACAAGTTCAGCAGTTGTTGTTGACGATGCATGACATGTTTAGCTGTATTTTGACGGATCTTGTTAGCTGTATATTGAGGGATCTTGACGGATTGTGATGGATCAAGCTGAACTTGCAGGTGTGACTGAGCCATCGATGTAAACGTGTACGCGGCCACCGTGCACCTCATGTAAGAGTCCTAATGTGGCCTGCTTCAGGGCAAACGACGACATGTTAGCTTTCTTCCTGATTCCTGAGATGGTGAGGCCTATTTCAGTTTTCTGTTGGCACCATAAAGGTAAGGATTGTCTTGCTGCAGGCATGTAGTTTGATGGCAACAATGAACCTTTGCAATTGTTTTGCGGGTGATTGCACAGTGGCTTTGGCCCGGTCTTGGATCGTCCTTGCAACTTTCCCGTCCTTTTTCGAACCGTTTGCTCCAACCCTTAAGGCACAGTGGCCAACGAAATGCAATGTTCAACGTAAAAGGCAGCCATATGGCTGCTAATTTCTTTTTCGGAAACACCTTTAGCTGTCAAAAACCTCACGACATCACGCTGTTCAACTTTTGGAGTGCCCATTATGTGAAGCAACCATGTTCAACCCATTGTATGAGAGCTTCAAAGAATATTTATCCTCCCACCTGTGTGTCACTCTTGTAAATGAGAGGCGCCTGTGTGCTACGCGCATGCCTCGCAAATAAAAAACCAAACCATTATTGCGCGGGGTGGGTTGTCTCACTTTAATTGGACTCACCCTCATTCATTAGAAATGCGAAGATACAGTGGAATATACAAATGCGAAGATACAGCTTGATAAAGGGCAAAATAGTGTCACTGGAAAGAAAGTTCACCGCACGTATACACAAAACCTTGCAACAATAAAATTGAATATACGTATGAGTTTCCAATGGATCTAGCTAGGTATCTAAGAAAAGGGCACTCTATATAATGCATGATGATGATGACAAAATGTATTTATTAAGGGATGGCGCGAAGGCCTATAATGGGGAATAGGAAGGGGAGGGGGGAGGCGTACTCAGAGCCGTCCTAGAAGCTGCGCGTCCTTGGCGAAAGCCAAGAGTGAGTCCAGAATGGCCCTGTCGGAATCCATCGAGCCAGTTGCCGGTCTAATCCACTCCTCGTAGGACGACACTCGCACCGCCCTCAGGTGGTGGTCCCGCTGTTGAGCGTGTCGCTGGCACTCCCAAAACAGATGGGCTGCGGATGGCCGTGCAGCCATGTCGCAGTCAGGCCACCTGTGTGGCGTCTGGAGCGCTTCTTGGTCCGCGGAGGCTGTGGGATGGCCGGGTTCCTGCGATGGAAGGGAGTTAATAATGCATAAAACAAGGCAAGTAAACATGTTGCAAAGGCAGATTCACAGACCACAGATTCCTAAGCCCCCCTCCCTCTAATCCCCCTGACAATCGCGCGCGACGGAAGGCGGCGCGCTCCCCCCCTCCCCCCCCCCCCCGCTTTTCTCCCTTGCGCACAGTTACACGACTGAGCCATCATCATCGGCTCAGCCATGCCACCGTTCACACTTTCAGTCGCACATGCAGCATGCGGCGCCCCGTCACGATGTTATCGCCCTTGGACTTTATACGGAACATGAGGAAGACGGCGGCGGCAGGAATGCGCCTGGAATGCCCATATAATTGCTATTACACTAATATAACAAGAGTATCCGGCAAGTGAAGCGTCGCGTGGCCTATTACTTTCCGCAGAACAAGAAGTAACAAAATTCAACTTTCACCATGCGAAAATTCGCTCCACCGTAACAATGTAATTTTTTATTATTTTTGTGGGGCGGGGGCACCGAAATGGAAAAAATAAGATCGCAAGGGAAAGCATGTTAGCCACAATCGAATACCTACGTTGGTCACCTGATGTGGCTACTGAAGAGATGCCGAAGAAAACGGGAGATGCTTGGTCCACAGAGAACCATACGCATAGTGCTCGGTATCCTACACCGACGAGACGTCTTTCCGGAGAGGTTGCGCTCAAGCGAACGCGTTGCAATCCGTCGAGTCCCCACAGTGATAACGGCGAGCGACCATTGTTTGTTTTATTCGTCTGCTAGCCAGAAAGCGTCCCAAACTCTGCCAGACGAAAATCCACTAGGCCAGAGAAAAACGAACGTGCACCGAAGTGCGCCGCGTGGTGGTCTGGGCAACACGAGAAAAACGCACGCGCTCTGGCTAGTTCCGGCAGCCCGCGGGTAGCGAGAAAAAGAAAATTGAAGAGGCACAATGTGTCCTTGCGAATAAAAGTCAAACTAGAAAAATAAATAACAACGTAGTAACCTTTGTTCGCTTTAGTGACTTCACATGGATGCTTTGGCGCAGGCGGAAAAAAATGATGACACTCTTTTCTGTGACATGACGGTACAAATGAACCACCACAATGCTTCGCCTCGTCCAACCTCGCTGCGTGTTTTGTCAACTTTAGAGTAGTGCACTTTAATCAAATTTTCTGATAGTGTGTTGATTTGGCTTGTCTCGTTGTATGGCCCGATGTACGACTTTAGAAAAGCCACTGCCCCTTGGGCGTCAAATGTTTATAACAACATTAAACCCACAAAGTTCCGGAATTGAAAATTTAAAGCATGGCTTCGGAAATGTCAATGCACCTTTCACATCAAAAGTTTGTAAGAACTTTATACCCATAAAGTTTCGGAAGTGAAATGCATGGGCTCCGTAGATTCCGCGGCTATGGTGGCTAGCCTTCTAGCCACCATACCGCGGCCTCCGCGAGATACCGCGACAAGCCCGCTCGCCATCGAAACGCGCTTGAAACGTTGTTCTCGGATGAGGCTCCTTGCTTTATGTGACTCCCGATGCATGGGCGTTGCCACGAAATCCAGAGTTCGCAATCATCGCGCCTAAAGGTCTTTTCGAGCATAAAAAACATGTTCTAGACAATGATGACCGGTGACAGGCCTGTTTTGGTCGGCGGTGCATGACAGCACAAAAAAAAATTCGGGGGGGGGGCAGGGGGGAGGCGGCTGAAGCCCCATAAGCCTTCTGTCGCGCGCGATTATCAGGGGGAGTGGAGGGAGCGGGCTTAGGATTCTGCGATCTGTGAATCTGACTTCGCAACATGTTTACTTGCCTTGTTTTATGTATTATATAGAGTGCTCTTTTCTTAGATACCTAGCTAGATCTATTGGAAACTTATACGTATATTCAATTTTATTTTTGCAAAGTTTTGTGTATACGTGCAGTGAACTTTGTTTCCAGTGACACTCTCTTGCCCTTTATCAAGCTGTATCTTCGGATCTGTATATTCCGTTGTATCTTCGCATTTCTAATGAACGAGGGTTAGTCAAATAAAAGTGAGACAAACCACGCCGCGCAATATTGGTTCGGTTCATTATCGGCGAGGCTAGCGCGTAGCACACAGGCATCTCTCATTTACAAGAGTGACACGCAGGTGGGAGGGTAAATGTTCTTTAATGCTCTCATACGCCCCTGGCTAGCATGTAGCGTGCTCGAATAGTTGGAGCGGTGTTGTAAAACTGAACCATCTACCTTTCTTGAATATAATCCCTTTTTAATTCTATTCCCTTAACCATCACTTGGAACCTTTCTATCTCCCGGCACCTTGCACGACACCACCCATGGAACCTTCGTTGGCCGCACGGAGCCCCCGATTTCACAACAGTTGTAGGCTGCGGTGAGATTGACCTCACGGAACTTGGGACGTGCTAACTTCACAACACGGATAGGGCCGCGAGGAGAGCCACAGCGCAGAAAGAAAATCTTCGGGCTCTCTCTGGAGTACCTCCGGGAGACGTCGTTGCGTAGTGTTCGCTTGCCTTGTCCTAGTTCCCCTTCCTTCTCCCCTTCATTGCCGGATGAACATACGCACCGAGGGCACCAAGGGGGGAGGTCGCCGCTCGTTTAATGGAAATAAATATTGTCGACAGCAACCAGGCGCGTTATAACGTAAAGCTTTTCCAAACTTTTCTATTCCAATTCTGCGGTCATCCCTCCGCTATTGGCCAACAACTTTCTTTACCCACCCCCACTTCGCCTGTCCATCAGGCGACGTCACAATAACCGCAGTAACCGTCTCATATTATGTGAACACACTGGTTACGCAAGACTGCGAAGAACAAAATAAAAATAGTTATTTCTCATACGGCGCCTTTTCGCCCTTAGATCTCGGCTATTGGTCAAACGTTTTCGGGCTGCACCCCATTCACCTGCTTGTCAAGCGACGTCACAAAACCGCGAAAACTACCCGCATCAAAGTGACGTTTACGCGTTAGAGATGCATTAATATGCCGAAAAATACAGAATTTTTCCCTGAATAGCCGCAGGCTGTCCCGTTCCGAAAGGAATTAAAGGTGGCTGCCGCCGATCGCTCGGGCACTGACTACTCGCGCCTGCCGGAGAGCATGGGTTTATTTGCGTACAATAATAGTTTTTGCGTGGCTGTGTAACGTTTTCGAACCCTTTGGGCACACTTACGACCTCACCCCGTCAACTTTTTTTCGCTGACGTTCCTTTTTAGCAGCATTCTTAACCCTCCGTTGCACGCCGCCACGATTTTTGACGAGTCACCCCAAGCAAAGTAAGGGAAAACGGACAAATCGCAGACGCCGCACTGCCCTCTTCATCCGGTTATCGATTTTCAATGCACTGGTTGGGCCCCGTCGAATCTCTTTCCACTTGAGCCGTTCTGCCTCGCCTCTTATCAGCCAATTATATCAGACAAGTCGCTCAGTGTAGGCAATGTTATTCGTTTTGAAAGCAAACAAAAGTCACCTCCTATAAACGAGGAAAGCATTTCATTGGTATTTTTAAACAAGCCTGCGGGTCACCGCTCGATGCTTGCGTCGGCGGTTACGCAAATTTGACGTCAGGAGATTGGAATAAAAACATATTGGAATAGTTTTACGTTATAGGGCCCCAGGTAGAGTAGACAAAGTAAGTTTCGCTTTAAAAGTCAAGTTTGGAAGTGCGCCTCTGAAGTATAACACGTCATTTATATCGCTTCTTCTACTCCCGTTTACATACCAGTGTGATTGAAAGCAACCGCCGAGCTAGCAAGCGCTTCCTAACAGATAAGTATTTGATGGACACCAATTTCATGCGTGCACGAGTGCATTACGAGCATGCCTGTCTAACAACCCGACACGTAGAAAACAGTACGAACGATGCCGTCACTTCTAAAATCCCGGGAAGCTCGTGTGCTCTTACAAATGAGGTAGCATGGCTGAGCCATAAGTGCAGGTAATGCGTGAAAAAAAAAACAGAGAATGTAGCACATTTAAGCGAAAACGGGTATTTTTACAGCTAATAGCATTCTTTGGTTCTTTCCACCGTTTTAGTGGTTGGTCAGTGATCGGTGGATGATGGGCGGTAGATGGTCATGTGGTCGGACTCGGCAAGGAAAACGTTCGTACTTTCATTCGATCGCTCTCTTTCGCTTTGTCGCTCGTTCGCGAGTTCGTACGGTCAATCGGGCTATTCATTTATGTTGACAATCATCGTCGATAGTTATTGCACAATTTCTTTCTTCTCGGTTTCCCTCCGGAGTGAAAAAAAAATTTACGTTACGGTTTAGTTTCGGTTCATGCAAATATAACGCTCTTTTTCGTTTCTCGATTCAGTTCTGGTTCAATGCCCTGCTTGGAAGTAATTTGCGGCGGACGCAAAGGTGAACGGGCGGATCGAGATGGCTGGTGGCTTAGGGCGCGCTGTGTTCGCGCACGCCTAGTGATGCAGCTCATATAACCTCAAGTCACGAACCATTCGCTCCCATCTGCATGCGTTTTACATCACGCCAGCGTTGTGACAACGAGCGTGTGGTTATCGAGTGAGATATGTTCATGTTTGCATGGGCCCGCGTTCTCTATGCTAGTTAATTTAATTCGTAGGTGAATGGCCATTGCAATTTATGCGGCTGATAAACATAGGGATCTTACTTCTTGTAGTTGTCTAATACTTTGCTTTCAGTGTTCCACTTTTCGGGTTAAACTGCAACTTTCTGGTCTCATGACAACTGCAGACATCACGTGAAGCACTGTCAGCCATGCTTACGAGGGCTGAGAAATCCTTTGTGGAGGGAACTTCTAGCCGTTCCCTACGTAGTAGAGCTATACCTTGCGCCGATGCAGCCCAGGTGTAGGACGCCAAAAAGTGCTTAATGAGTGAAGCAGACTAATAGAAGCGAAAGCGGAGGCGGAATTCGAACGCGCAGAACGGACAGAAATCAAGGATGCATACGAGCACAATGTTGACAGTCAACTGCACCATCCCTGACGAATAGACCACTGCAAACACAAGCGACAATGTTTGAGGTCGTTTGATCGAGACTGCGAAGCTAAATTTGCAGAAAGTTCAACTGAGCTAAGTAGAGTGCACGGAACTTCGGATGAAAACGTAAGAAAAATAAACGTTGCAATAAACAATATGCGATGTAAGAGTTGAGGAGGACGTCGGGATTAAGAGCTTGGGAGGTTTATTTACATTATTTACAGTGAGACGACCAAGAAATTCACAGTCATAGAGTCATTACGGGCCGGCAGCAACTCGGACGCTGTGGCCCGTGGCAAGAAGCTAGAAAGAGATGAATCAAGGAATGCTCTAGGAATGCTCTTTTGCTGCTCCCGGTCTCTGGCTTTTAAGCCCTTCGGTGTCTTGAAGTCACGTCACGTTCGGCCAATTGGCGAGCCCGCTCAGGTGACGCCATTTTCGGCCAATCGGCGAGCCCGCTCAGGTGACGCCATTTTCGGCCAATGGTAGGCACCCGTGCGATTGTGTCACACCCGGCGGAGAGGGTCGTTCCTTGGTCCCCAATTGTCCGAGTGCTTACTTCTCTATGCGGTCTTGCCGTCCCGGTCTGCAACTACCGTCACCAAGGCGGAGAGGGTCGCTCCTTGGGCCCCAATTGTCCGAGGGCTTTCTTCTCCCTGCGGTATTGCCTCGCTGGCTTGCAAATGCCCTCACAAAGGCGGATGGGGAGATAGCTGCCAGGCCTTCACGGTGCATTACAGCCGTCTTGCTTCTACCCACGTTACCTGGAACAGTGCTAGACTCTCGCTACACTTTCGGGACCTGCGTTACCTGGAACCGTGCCAGGCTCCCGCTACACTTCGGGAAGAGTCAAGCTGTGAATAGCTCCAGATGCGGCATACGAGGTGGGGGCCGCCAACTTGTTTGCACGTGCCACGCCTCGGGAATGTGGTATACGTGCTTCTGCGCTCCTTAATTAGCTGTGGCGCGATTAGCTGTGGCGGTCTGGTGAACTCGAAGGAGGCTCAGGAAAAGGTCCGGTATCTAACAGCGAATAACAGAACGCTTTCCGAAAGCGATGCGCGTTATTAAAGAAATGATGCGCTTCTTCGCGCATATTTGTTAAAGCGAGGGTATTTAGGCAGCGCTTGTTGTTTCATTGCGTAATTCCGCGGAGAATACAGCCATTCACCAGCGGTAGCATAAGTGGCTTTAGATATAAGCCAGATTCGTCATACGCGTGTGTTGCCTCTCCAGCGGTGCGAGCGACGGCGCGGAACGCGACTGCCATCCTGCTCTCCCGTTGGATCCCCACAGCTGCCGTGTGGGGAGAGGGCGGCGGTAGCAGTGGGGGCTCTCCTTTCCGTTGCGAGCACTACACCAAACTATAAATTAAAAATAATAACTATAAATCATACATGGGAGGCTATGGCTCCGCTGTATCATCTACGCCACCGGACACTGCAGGCTCGCGCGTGACAGCACGAACGTGCGTCTCAAAGGAAATATATCCGCAACGCGCCGGTTGCGTAAGAGCATGCACCCTTTGCGTCGGCGCCTTTCCACCGACTGGGCCAACTGCGAAAACGAAAGACAGCAAAAAAAGCTATTCGCTTTAAAACCTTAAAAGAATGAGGTAATTTCTAATGCCGCTCGAACAGCGGTGGTGTACCACCATGGTCACTAAGCCATGCGTTGTAGACGATGCATCGCAAGACGATGGCACGCACTTCAGTCGCGTGGCTTGGTCCGCTCCAGTATGAAACGAACGATTGCTGACGGGAACCCCTTCACAACGTTGAGTATACACCGGTGAGAACGACAATTATGGGGCAAACTATGCGTGTAGGTTTATCGTCACGCCTTTTTTTGTGCTTGCTTATGCTGCCCGCTACAACAAAGCAATCCTAGGTCTCGACCTGCAGAGCGCCTTCGATAAGGTGAAACACTCAGCGATTCTGTCCCAAGTCTTCAAGCTCAACATGGGCGAAAAATGCTACAACTACATCAAGGACTTCCTCACGGACAGGACCGCCGAGCTACGAGCAGGCGACCTACAGACGCAAGAGAAGAAGCTCGGGAGCACCGGCACACCGCAGGGATCGGTCATTTCGCCGATGCTGTTCAACCTGGTAATGATCGAAGTGGCCGAAAAGCTCGCGTACATCGAAGACGTCAAGCCCACCATCTACGCGGACGATATCACGCTGTGGGTAACCGGTGGCTGCGACGCCCACATCGAGGGCGCGCTGCAAGCCGCCGTCGACGCAATAGAAGACCAACTGGAAGGCACCGGACTGAGATGTTCGCCGAGCAAATCGGAGCTTCTCATACTCCCACCTACCAAAAACAGCAGAGGCAAGACCAGACAACGCGAAAACGAAAAAACTCAGAGTCGTCAGCAAATCCGGCAACGTGATCCCCGAGGTCGGCAAAGTTAGGATCCTGCATGGGGCCCTATAACGTAAAACTATTCCAATATATTTTTATTCCAATCTCCAGACGTCAAATTTGCGTAACCACCGACTCAAGCGCCGGGCGGTCACCCACAGGGTTGTCTGAGCAGACCAATCAAACGCTCTCCTCGTTCATAGGAGGTCACTTTTGTTTGCTTGAAAAACGAATAACATTGCCTACACTGAGCGGCTTGTCGTATCTAATTGGCGTATATTTTGTCGACAAGAGGCGAGGAGCACGCTCAAGTGCAGAGGGATTCGCTGGGGCAGAGCCAGTGCACTGAAAATCGATAACCGGATGAAGAGGGTGGTGCCGGCGTCTGCCATTGGTCGGCTTTCTCTTACTTAGCTTGTGGTGGCTGCTCGAAAATCACGGCGGCATGCAAAGGAAGCTTAAGAATGACGCTAAAACTGACCCTCAGGAAAGAAGAGTTGGCCGAATGGGGTGGTCAACATGCCGAAAGTGCTCGAAGGCGTTACACGGCCACGCAAGAAGATTTATTATATGCAAATACACCCATGCTCTCCGGCAGGTGTGAGTAGCCATCGTCTCAGCGATCGGCGGCAGCCATCTTTTATTCCTTTCGGAATTGGGCAGCCTGCGGCTATTCTGAAGAAAATTCAGTTTTGTTCGGCATATTAGTGCATCTTTATCGCGTACACGTCACTTTGACGCGGTGAGTTTGTGCAGTTTTGTGACATCGCGTGACAGGCAGGTGAAGTGGGTGCAGCCCGAAAACTTTTTACCAATAGCCGAGGGCTAATGGCGAAAAGGGGTCGAATCAGAAATAACTGCTTTTCCTTTTTCTGTCAAATCATGCATAATCAGTGTGTACACATCATATCAGATGGGGAGCTATCGCGGTTTTCGTGACGTCGTGTGACAGACAGGTGAAGTGGGGGTGGTCGAAAAAGGTGTTTCACCAATCGTGGAGGGTTGATAGCAGAATTGGAATAGAAATGTTTGGAATAGTTTTACGTTACAGTGCCCATGGTCATCGAAAAGCACGGAAGAAACGCGAAACCGTAACCCGTCTCACGTCAAAAGCAGCCAACACGATTCGATTCCCCAAACGAGTAACTTCCCGGAAAGCTGGCATGAGAGAGGAGAACCTAATTAGGCTCGTCCAATCCTTCTTCATCAGCCACGTCGCGTATGCTGCAGCCAACCACAGATGGCTGCAACACGAATGTAACAAAATCAACGTGATCATCAGAAGAGTGTACAAGACGGCGCTGGGCCTGTTCGAGTCCACGAGCACGACCCGCGTGTTACAACTCGGTATGCACAATACGCTCTAAGAAATAGCCGAAGCGCAACGGACCTCTCAACTGGAGCGGCTTTTCATGACAGCCGGGAGGAAGATACTGAACGACCTGGGAATAGGATGCTCGAACGAGGTGGAGATGAAGCTCCCCGTCCCCAAAGGTGTCCGACGCCAGACCAGAATCGACCCCATACCGAAGAACATGATTCCCGAGTTCAACGAGGGAAGAAGAGCGGCGAGGGCCAAGGCTCTCATCGACCAGCACGCCAACGACGAACACGCGTGGTACGTGGACACGGCCGAATACCAACGGAACGCCTTCGTAGCGGTCGTCATAGAGGCGTCAACCGGCGCCACGAGGACGGCAGCGAGCGTGAGAAGCGCCGGAGCGGAACAAGCGGAGGAGGTACCCATCGCCCTGGCCATCGCCGACGCAGACTGCCACACGGTGCTGAGTGACTCGAGACAGGCGGTGCGAAACTTCGCCAAAGGCCAAATCTGCAGGGAGGCCGAGCGCGTACTGCGAGCGGCCAAACTACAAGACAGAAAAGTAAGACTCAAGTGGTTCCCGGCGCACGCGGGCGACGCGTCGGAACGCAATGAGAACCACAGTGAGACGGCACACGCAGCCGCGCGAGCGCTAACCAACCGCGCCCAGGAGACAGACCGTCCGACGTGGTTCGGAACCAAGGACAGCATGACGGACTACAACGAAATCACGAAGGCCTACCGCCTGGCTCGCAGGACTCTCCCACCCCCGCACCCGAGGCGGAGTCGAGCGGAGGCGGTACTACTGAGACAGCTCCAGACCGGATCGCTACCGAGCCCGAGACTGATGAATCGCATGTACCCCGAGAGATATCCGACCGATAAGTGCAGCGTCTGCCGGAGGGAGACGGCAGATTACACGTACATGTTGTGGGAATGCGTTAAAAATCCAGAAGAAGCAAAATCGAGAACGATACCACCGCGGCTTGAGGCAGCCGCGGAGAGCTACGACCAATACGAACAGCTCTGGGCCGTCCAGCAGGTCCTCGGGGCGCTCGAAAGGCAGGGACCTAGCGGGCCGGCAACGGAGAGCGGAGACCCGCGCCGAGTAATGGTGACTTCGTAGATGACGTAGACCCTAGTAGGGGCACACGAGCGCCCAACTGCAGGCTTGAATAAAGTTGGCTCCTATTCAATCCAATCACAACTTATTGTGACAAACTTCCTTCTTTTTTCCCGCTTGAGCAGACATGTAATTTATCTTATTTTTTTGCTTTCGTTATAAAAAAATGAAGGCAGCATTTCGAGCCCAGGACACGTTTATATTGTTCAGGTATGTTACGACAGTATGGAGTCGTGAACCAACGCCAAACACTGCGGTATTACTGTATTACGGTATTGCGGTATTACTATTATTACTTACGGTAGTTATGCATGCGGACCGAGGCGAGTATCCATATATATACTTAGCGAAAAATCGGCTGGAAGGAACGAATTCTTTCAAAACAAAATTCTCAGCAAGCATTAGCATGCAAGAAAGACGCTTCAGATGAATGTTTCCTCACTGTAGCTGAAAGCTTTTTGTTTGTTTTCTTCCTGCGTAAAATGTTTAGGTTTGTAATGTAAATGTAAAATGAAACGAAAAGCGTAGGTTTTTCGTACTTTTTTCTCAACTTAGAAAGTACAATTAAGAGACCGAATAAGTTATGCGTATACATCGAAAGCGGTGCCACTATTTTGCACATTTTCTCGGTTGACATGCCTTTACACAAAATGTCACGCCTCTTGGATATCGCTTCTTCTTCGCATCTCATTTGAACTTCTGCGCACATAAAAGATGCCGTTACGAGGCATCGACTGCCATTGAGCAATATCCCACGCAAGTCTCGCCTTGGCTTTACTTTAAAAAGAAAACGACTTGCACAAAGTGCGCCCATCTCCAGATTCATTCCGATTACCCAACACTGCGCTCAGAACCCCGAAGTAGGCGCTATAGGGGTGCCATTAAAGGCTCACGTATCCCTCACTTGTTGCCGGGATATGGATCAAGCGCGCGCCCTTTTGCATATAGAGAGGAACGTTAGCATCACCGAGCGCGAGCTAGATGCTGGCATCTGGGCGACACAGCAACCGGATGAGTCAAACTGGCCTCGAAGATGTCGAGCGTCATCGATATCCCACACGGTCCTCTTAGACGCCGGCGCGCTGGGGCGCGCTATATTTAAGTCTGCAGCCTTGTGAGCGACACAGACTCCGAGGCGGCTGGGGGCTGTAGTCGACCCGCGCGCCACTTCTTTCACGGCGAGATAGTGAAAAGGAAGACAGCGGGAAAGAGAATTCATAGAATTGCATGGCGCCAATGTTTGGAATGAAATAACCAGAAAAATTAAACTGTGGAAAAAAATTATTTGTCGTTATATATATATATATATATATATATATATATATATATATATATATATATATATATATATATATATATATATATATATATATATGCTTGAGTTGATGGAAACGTTTTGTTGTTGAACACGTGTTTTCGAATGATCTGTAAAAGTGTGTACGTTGTTTTTAATTTGCCCTTCGTGAATGTTTCGCAGTTCACTCTGTGAACTTGAGCAATGCGTAACTATTATTTTCGCATAACATACCGCCTGTAAAACTTCTTCGCCTTGAAGGGATTTACTAATACAACATCTTTCGCGTTTGTCTTTACTATTTAGGGGACCCTGGGCTATGAATGCAACCACTATTATGCATTATCTCACCATGCTGTATACAAATATAAAACAAAGTTAAATCGTGCAGAAAACATCCTTGACGTTCGTCCCTGCAAGATAACCTTATTTTGGAGAACAGTGCATTGAAACATGGCACATGGTACGTACAATTTGCACGTAGGTCACGTGATCATGGTTTCGAATCGTTGCATTCTTCCGCATATTATCGGTACATCTGAACGGGAAATGTATCGGGAATGTAACGGGGCTTCCATGTTGACAATTAGGTGAACACGTGATCGACACGTCCATCCAATCTCGACGTAGGCATGACGTCATCTAGTACCGACTAGTAGTTGCGAAACGCAACTGCTCTTGCTATTGCCGAAAGACCCCGTCCTCACGAGTTGCACGTGTTTAAATAACGTGCTATAAGTGCATGCGTGCAAAATCACGCGAGCCAACTAAGAACACGTGAAGCGCATAACCTTTAGTCAAACGCCACGGTCGACCGGGGCTGGTTAAGTATTCGTGAGAGTTACGGGCGCGCAAACGGTGCAGCATGGTGATTCTAACGGACTGCGCTCGCAGAGAGTAGATAGTTGCTAGAAAGGGTAGAAACAGACACTAAAGTTGGGGGGGGGGGGGGGGTTGGTACAGGTCCAGGAAGTTTCCCTTTAAAAAAAGCAAAAAGAAGAAAGAAAAAAACGAAAAGACGGAGAGGAAAAGGCAATAGTGTCCCGCCGTTAGACCGAACGCACGTGCCTCTTCTGTGCAGAAAACATATAGGCAGCCGAGCCTCATGTTCTGCGCAAAGAGAATATATATATATATATATATATATATATATATATATATATATATATATATATATATATATATATATATATATAGTTGGACCATCCGTTTCGGCTCCACGACCTGAAGGCGGCCCTCACTAAGATGAAGCGAGGAACGGCGCCGCGAAGAGCCAAATAACAATGAAATTACTTGCCAACCCCGACCCGGCCTACGAGGCGCTCCTCGCATACATAAACTCAATCTGGCTCGGTGAGGCCCCCCTCCCAATCGAATGGAAGACCACCCTGGTCACTTTCATCCCGAAAGCCGGCAAAGCCATAACCAAGGACAACCTCCGCCCCATCTCCCTCACGTGTTGTGCGGGAAAGCTGATGGAGACTATGGTGCGAGATAGGCTGTCCGAGTTTCTGGAAAACCAAAACATTTTCGCAGACACCATGTTCGGGTTCCACCCGCACCGGTCCGCGCAAGATGTCGTGCTTCAACTAGACCGCGAAATTCTAAATCACGTCGAATACCCCCTCAATGACAAGGCAGTACTCGCCCTCGATTCGAAGAGGGCTTTCGACAATGTCACACACGACATAGTTCTGACCCACCTTTCTCAAGCCAATTGTGGGCACAACACGTTTCAATACGTTAAGCAATTTCTCTCCGACCGGCAATCGTACATCCGGATACAAGATGAAGAACACGGCCCCTATCAATTAGGCACTAGAGGTACCCTGCAGGGCGCGGTTCTCTCACCCCTTCTATTCAATTTGGCAATGCTGAAACTCCCGGCTCAGCTGTGGAATGTAAAAGGCATACAGCACGCGCTGTATGCCGACGACATCACCATCTGGGCTAAACACGGATCGGTAGGAGACATTGAAGCCAACCTGCAGCAAGCGGCGGAGATCGTGGATGCCTACGCCCGCCGCTGCGGCCTTCAATGCTCCCCGGCCAAATCGCAATTTGTGCTCATTCGCCCCTCGCCGAAGTGCACTACCAAAATTGAACTGTCCCTACCAAATGGACCCATCACAGAACACGATGAGATCAGTGTACTGGGTCTTTTTATTCATAAACACCGCCGAGTTGACACAACACTGGCCAAACTGCGCAAGGCGGGGGACCAGGTGAGCCGCATGGTTCGCCGGGTTTCCAATAAGCGCGGGGGGTTACGGTGCAAAGACGCCTTGCGGCTGGCGCACGCGTTCGTAGCCAGTCGAGTGTTGCACTCGACTCCTTACCTCCACCTTCGCAGGTTTGACGAGAACGCCCTCGAGGTGATTCTCCCTAAAATATACAAGCGTGCTCTCGACCTCCCGGTCAACACATCCAACCAGCGCCTCCTCGGCCTGGGAATGGTCAACACCTTCGCGGAACTCCGAGAAGCACACTTGACGAACCACTACACAAGACTCTGAAAGACACTGTCGGGTCGCCGCCTTCTTGCCCGACTACACATCCATCATCCAACACTGACGGAAGAGCGCGTGCGCATCCCGGAAATCTGGAGATACGCCCTGCACGTGTGCCCTCTTCCTGGCAACATGACACGAGACGACCATAGTGGCTAGCGCCTCGGGCGGGCGGAAGCATTGGCACGTCACTATGGGAACAAGCACGGAGTATTCTACGTGGACGCCTTCGGCCCACACCATGGGGATTGGCATACGGCCGCAGTCGTCCACCAAAACACCACGGTGAACGGCCTTACGTTCAAAGCACAAGACATAACACATGCGGAAGAGGTGGCCATCGCGCTCGCCGCCGCATATCAAGACTCGCGGGTCATTATTAGCGACTCGCGAGGTGCCTGCAGAAACATCGAAAGGGGCTTTATTCCCTATTTTGCGTACCGCTTACTTCAAGGCAGCAATTATCTCGGGGTCCCCGCGTCCCGCACAATAATATGGACTCCCGCGCACGAAGGTCTCGAGGGCAACGAAGCGGCCGACGCCGCGGCCCACGCGCTCACTCTCCGGGCATCGCGCTCGTCTCCCCTCACTGCGGACTCCGACCCCAATCCGGCATTTACCTTTAAGGAAATCACCAAGCATTACCAATACGGCCATGCAATTTTTCCTAAGCCATGTAAGGGCCTCACGAAGGCGGAGGAGCGTTTGCTCCTTCGCCTCTATACTAAAACACTTGTGCCCGGCAGTCCTAAAACCTTTCGACCCTGCGTGCACAGGGAAGTGCCTGCACTGTGAGGAAAAATCTTCGGACATTTTCCACATGGTGTGGGCATGCCAATCAACCCCGCACCTTCCCCCTATACCCAACCCTACCCGGGAGGACTGGGAGGCGGCCCTGCTCGGCTGCTTCGACCTGGCGAGCCAGAAGGCACTGGTAGGCCGTGTCCGAGTCGCGGCTACAGCCAATGGGCTTCTGTAATGAGGAGCCCACCTAGTCTTAATAAGGAACGGCCCCTTAAGGACTGCTTCACCCGCTCCTTATCAATATTTCGACCAATAAAGTTCTTCAGTCAGTCAGTGAGTCAGTCATAGCGTAACTGTGACTTCCAGAAAGTTGACCGAAGTTGACGAGTAATTGTCCGAAAATTTGATTGAAGGGTGAAAGTGATTGAACCCTTCTATGACCTTTGACAGGCTAGCCTCTCTGTGAGCTCAAATTAAGAAGATATCATCAATAAACCGCTTATAAAGGAAAGGTTGCAGGCTAGTATTGGATAAAAAATCATTTTCCAGAACACCCATGAAGATATTAGCGTAATTTGGACCTATTCGAGTTCCCATTGACGTACCACTAATCTGAACGTAACAACAATGATTAAATTCAATATTATTGAGCTCAACAATAAGCTTTAACAACGATCCCTGGGTTTCCTCATCAACAGGTTTCTCGAAATAAGAATCTTCATAAGTTTTAAGAACTGCTGCAATTCCATCGGCATGCGGTATGTTAGTATAAAGAGAGGTGACGTCGGGTGTTACAAGGATTGCGTTATGCGGAATGGCAAGATTTAATACATCTTGAAGAAAGTTATTGGTATCCTTAACAAATGACGGAAATGTTTCGGGAATTTGGTTAATAGGAGAGTCCACGTAGCGCGATAGGTTCTCAGTTGTGTTTACGCCGGAAATAATCGGGCGGCCCGGGTTACCTTGTTTGTGAATATTCGGGAGCAAGTAAAATCTACGAGCCACAGGACTGAGTGGTACAAGTGACCGAGCGGTTTTTTCATCTATCTTTCTTTCTTTTAGTAGTGCCGTAAGCGTATCCTTCAAAATTCCCTTAAAATTATCGGTTGGGTCGTCCGGAAGTGCTTCGTAGAAAGTGACATCCGAGAGTTGTCTTGTAGCTTCCGCTATATAATCTTGCTTATTAAGAAGATAGATAGATAGAATAAACTTTATTTTCCAACGGGGAAGGTGATCTACCCACCCCCGACACGCAAGTCAGGGGGCGAGTGCCGCCACCTCAGATGCAGGCTGGGAGGTCTTGGGTCCCAGCCGCCTCTTCAGCCAGTTGGACGAGCCGGAGCTGGAGCAGGGTCTCCCAGGTCTCTCTACTACCTATTTTGTGCGTTCCCCCGGGAGAGTACGGGCATTCCCATATTATGAGGTCGAGGGTCCTTCTCGCCCCACAAAGATTACACCTATCGCTCCTGACCTCGGGGAACATGTGGTTCGCCATAACCGCGTGCGGATACGTATAAGTTTGTAGTCGTCTCCATGCAAGTGCATGTCTGTTGTTTAATTTCAGGTCTGGCGGGGATACCAGTCTACGAGCCAATCTATAATGCTGCATGATCTCCCCACATTTTAGCATGCGCCCTCCGCTCCCACGGTCATCGAGGGGCCCCGTAGCGGCTCGGCGGTAGAGATCTCGAGCCAGCTCGTGGGCCGCCTCGTTGCCGGGGACGGCTTCGTGCGCCGAAGTCCAAATTATTTGAATTTTTCTATCTAACTTTCTCTGGCCTAGGATTCTGGCCGTTAAGGGCGAGTTCCTTCCCTTGCTAAAATTTTGTATGGCAGTTTTGCTGTCACTGATCACAAATTTCGCATCCGTTCCTGCGCAAGCTAATGCGATCGCAATTTCTTCGGCAACTTCTATGCTGCGCCCGCGCAGAGTGACGGTGGTCACGGGAACACCCCGGCCGTTGACGGCCGTCGCCACGGTAAAACTGCCGCTACCTCCTGCCGCGTGTACATAGGCCACCTCATGTTCCGAAATTTTACCGAATCTAATTTTTAATGATTCGGCTCATTTATGCCTCCTGTCATTGCTATATTCCGGGTGCATGTTTTTTGGCAGGGGGGGGGGGGGGGATAATCAGATTTTTTCTCACTTCCCAATCTACTTCCACCATTTGGTGGGGCCTCTGTCCGGATTTATTCCAACTTTGGTAAATATGGCTCTTCCTGTGCTCGTGGTGCTAAGTCTCTCAATTTGAGAGCTTCGCACCGCTTCCGCCAGTTCTGCCCGTGTGTTGTGCACCCCTAAAGCCATCAGCCTCTCTGTGGATGTCCACATGGGCAGTTCCAGCGCTCCTTTTGCGCATTTTCTCATTACAGAATCAACTTTTTCTCTTTCCACCACGTTCAAATTGAGATATGGCGTTGCGTAGCTTACCCGGCTAAATATGTACGCCTGTATAAGTTTAATCCAATTTTTCTCCTTTAACTCTCGGCCGTTGCTGGCCACCCGGCTAATTAGGCTCAGAGTCTGTATTGCGTGATTCTGCAGCCTCTTGATGGTCGTACCATTGTGGCCGTGTGACTGGAGAATCAGGCCCAAGGTTCTAATTTTCTTGACTCTTGGTGCCTCCTTACCCGCCACTTTTATTTTGATCTCCGATGGTGCCTTGCACCTTAGGTGTTTCGGATTGTATATTAACAATTCTGATTTCTGCGGCGAGCATGCCAGGCCTCTCTCGGCCGCGTAATCGACTGTGATCTCGGTGGCGGCCTGGAGCAGGCTTTCGACGGCTGAATCACTTCCCCGGTTGACCCAGAGGGGGATATCATCCGCATATATAATAAATTTTATTCCTTCGAGCTTTGCCAATTGCTCGGGGAGTTCCCTCATAGCCACGTTGAAGAGTAGGGGAGAGAGCACTGATCTCTGGGGCGTACCCTTACTCCCTAGCTCAATTGTGGGGAATTCTAGGGTTTGGAACCTCATGCAGGCAGTTCTTCCCGTAAGGAAGTCCCTGATGTATCGATATGTCCTGGTACCTACATTAATTTTGTTCAACCCTTCCAGCACCACCTGATGCTTTACGTTGTCAAAAGCCTTCGTGAGGTGCAGTCCCAGAATTGCTTTTGTATCTTTAGACCTTGAGTCTATTATATAATGTTTGAATTGGAGCATGACGTCCTGCGTACACAAGTGAGGTCGGAAGCCGACCATCTCATGTGGCCACAGATCACCCTGATCCATGAAGCCCATCAGTTTGGTCTGGACGACGTGCTCCATAATTTTCCCCATTCATGAAGTTAAGGAAATTGGCCTTAAGTTTGCCAATTGCGGAGGCTTCCCGGGTTTCAGTAACGATTGCTCCTCCCTTATCTGCAGGTTTAATAACAATGTGATGGTTATTGCCGAATTGTTCTAGCGCTCTTTTTTTCTTCCTTCGTGAGATTCGGTCGGTAAGAAACTCGGGTCTTGTATGCCTCGAGGATATCACGTTGTACAGCGCTGATGTACATATCTAGACATTTATCGCGTTGCGGCGGTGGTGTCCAGTGCTTGTGTGTGGGCACAACTAGTCTAGTCTAGCAAGCACTTTCACGGGTATGAAAGTACTCTTTAAGGCGCATGTTTCGAGCAAAGTGGTCTAGGTCTCTTAAAAGCTGAAATTTACTGAATCCACCTTAGGCTGGGCAAAAAGTAAGTCCTTTCCATAAGGCAGTTGTATGAGCACTGGAAAGAGTAACCGTGGAAAAGATTACAACCTTTCCAATATATATATATATATATATATATATATATATATATATATATATATATAATGTCACGTAGTAGTGACGGTTAAGGAAGCAGCAAAGCTGTGATTAACGAAACGAGCGTTTTATGGATGAACTTGTGCTCTCAAAAACACGCTAAGCTCAAAGAACAATGGTAGCGGCGAACACACTCAGCGAACGTCGAAAATCTTATCAGCGGGTCAAGCGCGTCGGCTTTTATACAGCAGTCATCGAATGTTCCACACTAATCGTTGGGACCCGTGTGCCGTCTACAAAGTTCTACACCATTCGCGTCAGGCGATGAAATCAGATAACACGAGGTTCGGCAACCACAGACAGCGGATAGAAGCATCGATAACTTTCCAGAAACTTCGGATACATGCAGGCGCGTCCTGCGCTGTGCTATAACATTTGTTAGGAGGTGAAACGCAGTCACCCGATCAAGATAAGTACACGTGTCAGTACCCCCCCTCTTAAAAAGCACCGACCCGATGCTGCAAACAAACCAAAGTAATAATGAAAAGCACTCGTAGCAAAGACAACAACAAAATAAGTAAGTTCGTCAACGTCCGTAAAAGGATTTAAGGCGCACCACGTGGACTACTTCAGATCGTGCGCGGCGCCGCTGTGAATGCGAAATGCCATCTGGCACGACCTCATAGTCCAGTGCGCCAATACGTCGGATGACCTTGTAGGGTCCGAAATAGCGTCGCAGTAGTTTCTCACTGAGTTTTCGTCGGCGTATCGGCGTCCATACCCTAACACGGTCGCCGGGCTGGTACTCGACGAAGCGTCATCGGATGTTGTAGTGTCGGCTGTCGGTCCTCTGCTGGTTCTTGATCCGCAGGTGGGCGAGCTGTCGGGCTTCTTCGGCGTGCTGGAGATAGGTAGCGACATCAAGATTCTCCTCGTCAGTAACGTGCGGCAGCATGGCGTCGAGCGTCGTCGTCAGGTTCCTCTCGTAAACTAGCTTAAACGGCGTGATCTGTGTTGTTTCTTGCACCGCCGTGTTGTAAGCGAATGTTACGTATGGCAGGACGGCATCCCAGGTCTTGTGTTCGACGTCGACGTACATTGCTAGCATGTCGGCGAGGGTCTTATTCCGACGCTCCGTAAAACCATTCGTCTGAGGGTGGTAGGCCGTCGCCTTCCTGTGCCTTGTCTGACTGTATTGCAGAATGGCTTGGGTGAGCTCCGCTGTAAAGGCCGTCCCTCTGTCGGTAATGAGGACTTCTGGGGCGCCATATGCCGCAGCAGGATGTTTTCGACAAAGAATTTCGCCACTTCGGCTGCGCTACCTTTCGGCAGTGCTTTAGTTTCAGCGAAGCGGGTTAGGTAGTCCGTCGCCACGACGATCCACTTACTTCCGGTTGTTTACGTCGGGAAGGTCCCAACAAGTCCATCCCGATCTGCTGGAATGGTCGGCAAGGAGGCTCGATTGGCTGTAGTAATCCCGCTGGCCTTGTCGGTGGTGTCGGTGGTCATGCGCGGCCAATAATACCTTTCCTGTATCCTCGATAGTGTCCGGGAAAATCCGAGATATCCAGCGGTCGGATCGTCATGCAGGGTGTGCAATAGTTCTGGACGCAGTCCTGACGGGACAACAAGGTAGTTGGCGCGCACTGGTGAGAACTTCTGCTTTACGAGTAGGTTGTTTTGAAGCGAGATCGAAGACAATTCTCGCCTAAATGCCCTAGGGACAACGTCGGTGTGCCCTTCCAAGTACTCGACGAGGTTTTTCAACTCCGGGTCTTCTCGCTGCCGTTCAGCGAAGTCTTCCGCGCTTAAAATGCCGAGGAAGGCGTCGTCATCTTCGTCATCTTGCGGCGGCGGGTCAATGGGGGGTGCGAGATAGGCAATCGGCATCAGAGTGTTTTCGTCCGGACTTGTACGTTACAGTGATGTCGACTTCTTGTAGTCTAAGGCTCCACCGTGCCAGCCGTCCTGAAGGATCCTTTAAATTCCCTAGCCAACACAAGGCGTGATGGTCGCTGACGACTTTGAATGGCCTGCCATATAGGTAATGGGGAAATTTCGCTGTAGCCCAAACGATGGCGAGGCATTCCTTTTCGGTAGTAGAATAATCGCCTTCCGCTTTTGACAACGACCGGCTAGCGTATGCTATCACGTGTTCATGACCATCTTTTCTCTGGACTAGGACGGCGCCGAGGCCTAGGCTACTGGCGTCAGTGTGGATTTCGCTATCGGTGTCCTCGTCGAAGTGCGCGAGTACGGGCGGCGACTGCATGCGTCGTTTGAGTTCTGGAAATGCGTCGGCCTGCTGCGTTTCCCACTAGAACTCGACGTCACATTTAGTTAGCTGTGTCAGCGGCTCAGTGATGCGTGAAAAGTCCTTGACAAAGCGCCTATAGTAGGCACACATGCCAAGGAATCTACGCACTGCCTTCTTGTCGATGGGCTGCGGGAACTTTGCGATGACAGCTGTCTTCTGCGGGTCGGGGTGGACTTCAGACTTGCTAATGACTTGCTGGTGGTCTGCCACTTCAATCCTGCTAACAACGTGTCCATGACGCACTGGAACGTTGCAGGCGCCGAGCACAGTCCGAATGGCATGACCTTGAACTCGTAGAGGCCGTCTGGCGTGATGAAGGTGGTCTTTTCTCGATCTCTGTTGTCGTCTTCTATTTGCCAGTAGCCAGACTTGTGATCCATCGACGAGAAGTATTTTGCGTTGCAGAGCCGATATAATGCGTTGTCTATCCTTGGTAGGGGGTATACATCCTTCTTTGTGATCTTGTTCAGTCGACGATAATCGACGCAGAAACGTAAGGTTTCGTCCTTTTTCTTCACCAAGACAACAGGGGATGCCCACGGGCTTTTCGACGGCTCGATGACGTCGCCGCGCAGCATTTCGCCGACTTGTTGCCTAATAGCTTCACGTTCTCGCGTCGAAACTCGGTAAGGGCTCTGGCGGAGTGGTCGAGCGCACTCCTCGGTGATAAAGCGATGCTTTGCGACTGATGTCTGTCGAATTCTTGATGACGTCGAGAAGCAGCTTTTGTATCATCGGAGCAGACTTCTGAGCTGTTCTTGCTTAATCATGGGGAGACATGGATTAATGTTGTAGTCTGGTTCGGGAACCATGGTCGTCGGGGTAGGTGCGGCGGAATCATAGAGGACAAACACATTACTGGTTTCCAGAATTTCCTCGATGTACGCGATCGTCGTACCCTTGTTGATGTGCTTGAACTCCTGGCTGAAGTTTGTCAGCAACACTTCAGTTTTCCCTCCATGCAGTCGATTGATCCCTCTTGCGACGCAAATTTCACGGTCCAGCTGTAGACGTTCGTCACCCTAGATGACGCCTTCTACGTCGGCAGGTGTTTTGGTGCCGACGGCAATGACAATGCTGGAGCGAGGCGGGATGCTCACTTAACTTTCGAGCACGCTTAAGGCATGGTGACTACGTGAGCTCTCCGGCGGTATCGCTCCATCTCCCGACAGCGTTATCGACTTCGACTTCAGGTCGATGATTGCGCCGTATTGGTTCAGGAAGTCCATGCCGAGAATTACGTTTCGTGAACACTGTTGAAGGATAAGGAAGGTGGCAGGGTAAGTCCAGTCATGAACGGAAATTCTTGCCGTGCAGATTCCAGACGGCGTGATGCGGTGTCCTCCAGCGGTCCTAATTTGAGGGCTTTTCCTTGCAGTTTTACTTTCTTCAACTGGGTGGAGTTGTATCCACTCATGACGGAGTAATCAGCCCCTTTGTCGACTTAGGCGGTGACTGCGTGGCAGTGGAGAAGCCCTTCGAGGTCGGTGGTTCTTTGTCTTGCATTACAGTTCGGTCTTAGCGTGGGATCACGGCTGCGTCGCGTTGACCTGTGGCGGGTATGTGACGTCATCAGGTCATCTTTCATCGTCGTATTCTTTGCTTCCACACTTCGTCGGGACGGCGGCGTGTCGTTACGTTGTCGAGGTAGTCTCTTCGGCGTCTTCGTCGGCGGCGGAGGATCTTCATCAGTTCGACGAACAGCAACCGCACCTCCATCGGTTGCTGCTTTTAGTTTTCCGGATACGGTCTCGCTCACCGGTCCCGGGCTTGGCCAGTGTATAGTCGGAGTGGCAGCGACACGTAGCGGCCTAGTGATGGCGAACAAGACGGTCGTCGAGGGCTCCTAAAAGACATGTCCTTTGCCGCAATTGAACACTCACAAAAGAAAGACACATAAAGACAACACAGGCGGCTTGCGGCCTGCGTTGTCTTTATGTGTCTTTTTTTGTGAGTGTTCAATTGCGGCAAAAAACATGTCTTTTAGCAAGCACCAACTAGGTCAACAAGCAGTTCTGTTGCAACCTATGTCGAGGGCTCCACTGAGTGGCGGCGAGGTCGTCGGCGATATCGCGAGTTCGTTCGCCAATCTGTGACCGCGGCGCCTTAACGGCGAACCGTCCAGTCCCATCTCCCGGTATGGGCATCGACGGTAGACGTGACTCGCTTCTCCGCAGTGCTAGCAGAGCGGGCGGTGGTCAGGAGCGCGCCAAATGTCCGTCTTCCTCGCGTAGCAGCGCTGGGCAATGGGCGGGCATGCTGACGGCGGCAGCGGCGGACGACGTAATTGTGGCGTTAATGGGCCCTGGCACGGTCGTGCAGGGTGGCCTTGACGGCGGGCGACGGTGACGTAGGTCATCGCTTCTGGCTGGGGCAGCGGTGATTCTGGTTGCACCTCAGGAACTCCAAGCAATCGGTGCACCTTTTCTTCCACGATGTCGGCGATCGAGGCCACTTGAGGCTGCGACGAAGGCAAGACCTTGCGCAATTCATCCAGGCAAGACCATGGCCCTGATGGTCTCGCGCAGATCGTCCGTGGCCAGTGATTCCTCCGTAGTGGGTAGAGTTTGTATGGCAGTTGAATTACCGGTTCCGCATTTCGAGTGTCTTCTCGATGCTGGTGGCCTCGCGAAGGAACTCTTCTACGATCTTCGGTGGGCTTCGTATCATCGCGCCGAAAAGTTCTTCCTTCACACCGCGCATGAGAAGGCGGACTTTCTTCTCCTCGGCAATATCTGGGTCGGCGTGGCGAAACAGACGGTTCATTTCTTCCGTTGATATGGCAACGTTCTCGTTAGGTGGCTGTACTCGGGTGTCCAGCATTGCTTCGGCCATTTCCTTGCGCACGACGCTCGTTAAGGTGCGCAGGAATCCGCTACGGAAGAGTTCCCATGTTGTCAAGATCGATTCCCTGTTCTCAAACCACGTTCTGTCCACATCTTCTAAGGCAAAGTATACATGCCGCAGCTTGTCATCAGAGTCCCTGTTGTTAAAGTCGCGATTCGTTCGTAGGTCTCCAGCCAGGATTCCGGGCCTTCAGCCGCTGCTCCATGGAAGATCGGTGGGTCCCGAGGTTATTGTAGGATAACGGGAAACGCTGGGGCAGCCTTTGGGGTTGTTTTGCCCACGATCTTCTTTGTCGACTCAGGTAGAAGTCCGTGCTCTGCAGTCTGCAGCTAGCACGCTGGTCTTGGGCGATGTTGGTTTTGTCCTCGAGCTTCGGGCTTGGATCGCGGCTTTGCGGGGGCGTTCGGTACATGAACGCACTAGCACCTCCACCACATGTCACGTGGCAGTGACGGTTAAGAAGGCAGCAAAACTGTGATTCACGAAACGAGCGTTTTATTGTGCGAACTTGTGCCCTCAAAAACAGGCTACACTCAAAGAACAACGGTAGCGGCGAACACACTCGGCGATCGTCGAAAATCTGATCAGTGGGTCAAGCGCGTCGGCTTTTATCCAGCAGTCATCGAATGTTCCAGACTAATCGTTGGGACCCGCGTGCCTTCCTAAAAGTTCTACACCATTCGCGTCGCGCATACATGCAATCAGATTACGTAAGGTTCGCCGACAACAGACAGCGGATAGAATCATCGATAACATTCCAGAAACTTCCGACACAAGCAGGCGCGTCCTGCGCTTTGCGATAACAATTGTTAGGCGGTGGAACGTGTCGCCCGATAGAGACAAGTACGCATGTCAATAACCCCCTCTTAAATAGCATCGACCAGATGCTGCAAACAAACGAAAGTAATAAAGAAAACCACTCGTAGTAAAGAAAACAGCAAAATAAGGAAGTTCGTCAGCGTGCGTAAAATGGCTTCAGACGCACTACGTGGATCACTTCAGACCGTGCCCGGCGCCGCTGTGAATGCGAAATGTCGTCTGGCACGACCTCATAGTCCAGTTCACCAACACGTCGGATTATCTTGTAGGGCCCGAAATAGCGTCGCAATAGTTTCTCACTGAGTCCTCGTCGACGTATTGGGGTCCAAACCCAAACAGGGTCCCCGGGCTGGTACTCGACGAAGCGTCGTCGGAGGTCGGTACGCTGCTGGTTCTTGATCGGTAGGTGGGCGAGCTGTCGGTCTTCGGGGTGCTGGAGATAGCTAGCGACGTCACCATTCTCTTCGTCAGTGACGTGCGGCAGCATGGCGTCGAGCGTCGTCGTCGGGTCCCTGCCGTAACCCAGCTTAAACGGCGTGATCTGTGTTGTTTCTTGCACCGCCGTGTTGTAAGCAAAGGTTACGTACGGCAGGACTGTGTCGCCCGTCTTGTGCTCGACGTCGACGTACATTGCTGGCATGTTCGCGAGGGTCTTGTTCAGGTGCTCCGTGAGACCATTCGTCTGCGGGGGGTAGGCAGTTGTCCTCCTGTGGTTTGTGTGGCTGTATTTTAGAATGGCTTGGTGAGCTCTGCTGAAAAGGATGTTCCTCTGTCGGTTTTGAGGACTTCTGGGGCACCACGCCACAGCAGAATTTTCTCGACGAAAAATTTCGCCACTTCGGCTGCGCTGCCTTTCGGTAGAGCTTTAGTTTCAGCGAAGCGGGTGAGATAGTCCGTCTCCACGACGATCCACTTATTTCCGGATGTTGACGCCGGAAACGGTCGCAACAAGTCCATCCCGATCTGCTGGAATGGTCGGCAAGGAGGCTCGATTGGCTGTAGTAATCCCGCTGGCCTTGTCGGTGGTGTCTTGCGTCGCTGACAGTCTCGGCATGTTCTGACGAAACGGGCGACGTCGGCGGTCAGGCGCGGCCAATAATACCTTTCCTGTATCCTCGACAGTATTCAGGAGAACCCGAGGTGCCCAGTTATTGGATCGTCATGTAGGGTGTGCAGTAATTCTGGACGCAGCGCTGACGCAACAAGGAGGTAGCTGACGCGGACTGGTGAGAAGTTCTTTACGAGCAGGTTTTGTAACGTGAACGAAGGCAATCCGCGCTTAAATGCCCTAGGTACTACGTCGGTTCATATATACTTGTTTAGCGCAATACAACGGACACAAGAAAGGCGACCAGGACAAGGCGCTACTCTCAACTCACATCATTTTATTGCGTCACTCCTTTATAGACAGCAGAAACTAGAGCAACATGCGCAGTGAGCACCATGTGCAGGAACCACCAACATCCGATCACAAGAGCGCACTCATGCGACAGAATCTAAAAAAGCATATTCAGCACTGTACAAGTTTAAAGAAGGCACACTTATGCACTGTGACCCTAACGCATAACACTTATGCACTGTGACTGTATGAAGAATGCTTCCGATAACTCTCGGGCAGTGGTATCACGGCTCTTTTTTAAAATCGTGGAATGACGAAACATGGGTTTCCACTTGCATATTTTACAATGTTGATCCAAATGTGAATCTGTGCCCGTTGGCATGGATCGCTTATGCTGTCTAAGGCGCTCGTTAACACAGCGGCCTGACTGCCCTACATACACTTTGCCACATGACAACGGAATCTTATAAACCACACCGACGCTGCAATCTACAAACCTTGCGTGGTTCTTTTCACAATCTGGTTTTTTACTTGTTTTAGAAATACGGCTGCACCACATTGACAGTTTCTGAGGAGCAGAAAACACTACCGAAATTTGGTATCTAGAGAGAGAGAGAGAGAGGGCTCTTAATTGGAAAAACAGAGAATTTAGCCGGCACGTATATAACCGCTGGCATGCTACTCTGTATAGGGATGGTGAATGGGATTAAAAGGTTCCAGAAGAGAGTGGGAGAAAAAGAGGATAAAAATAAATATGAAATATCCGAGTGGGCCTGATACTAATATTTGCAGGTGACATGGTCGGTAAATTTAGGCTTTTGTATATGAAGTGTCCTATTTTTAAAGCTTTCCTATCAGACCAACTTCTGTCAGGTATTTGAACAATAAATTCAACACCCGTCGCTGTTTTGAAGGGCCCGGTATTGGACCTAAGATGCTCGGTAACGTTAACGGTTCGTGGCAAATCATGTCCATTTGGTGCTCAAAAAATTGTCTCTCGTCGCGGTACGCGGGACATTCTAGTAATATGGGCTCAATTGTCTCTAAGTTGCGACAGTTATCATAGTATACGTTAGTGGTAAGCCCTAGGCGGTACAGATAATTGTTCGTGTATGTCACGTTCAGTCGAAGACGATGGTACAATGTCTCTAAGTGTCGAGGAAGTGGTCGTGGAATTTTCGGTCTCATTTCTGGGTCAATGTAACGCAGGAAGTTATCTTGGTGGAGCGGCAGATTCCAGATGCGGTCTTTTTTTTTATAGGCATATTGTTTTGCCATGTTTGAAGCGTCAGCTTTTGTAAAAAATGTTCTTTTGAACTTGGAGTCCATTTCTGGCAGCTTCATCCGCTCTTTTATTTCCCGAAATGCCGGCATGGCCAGGTATCCCCTGGATCTTTATGCATTGCCCAGCAATCTTAGCCCTGTGGTGAAGATAAGCAATGTCAAATGTTGCAGGTTGATTATTGCAACGCTTGTGCCTGTTTCACATGCTTTGTAGGGCTCCTTTTGAATCTGTGAAAATCATCCATGTCTTTGGCGGCTGCTGTCGAAGTACATACACAAGGGCCTACTTAATGCCATATAGCTCCGCTGAAGTAGATGATGTCGTTCGCTCAAGACGAAACGAGAATCGTTGCCCTGTAGAGGGAACAAAAACTCCGCATGATGAACGATGTGGAGTTGTAGAGCCATCTGTGAAAATGTGCGTTGCGGCTGCGTATTCTTTGTGCATATATTCCAAAGCTATCTGATAAGTCGCTGCTTGAGGCATTTTCTTTTTCACACTGATTCCAGGTATATATGGCACGATTTGTAGTGGGCACAGTGTCCATGGTGAAATGTTTCGCGGCATAATTTGTGACGCTCGAGCAGGAATCAAAATAGATATGCTTCCGACGGCCTGCCCAAAGCTAGATGTAGCACGGGATCTAGAAATATCATTTTAAAAGTGAGTCTTCGTAGGAATGACGTGGCGGAGGTGAATTCGAAGTGTCTCCTGCGAAAATAGCACTTCGAGAGGCAGGCATCCAGCTTCTGCTACAGTTCATGAGCGGGACGACCCCTTCGGAAGGCCAAGACATACGCGAAGGCAGTTGTTTCGTGCTGCCTCGAGTTTTCTCTTGCTTGTGGGAGGCATTTTGTGCAGGATCGGGAGGTAATATCGTAGTGTTCCGTCGACATAGGCCTTATGTAGGAGCACCATTGATCTACAGTTGCTGGCCCCCTGTGATCCGGCTAAAAATCGGAATACGTGCGACGCCGAGGAAATCTTCTCACTAAGTTCTTTCACTTGGGGCGACCATGTGAGGTTCCTATCGATCGTCACTCCCGGAAACCTTTGCGTCTTGACGTATGGAAGGGCATGGCCACCCAACACTAGTGGGTATTTTTCCATACACCTCCGCGCGAAAGCCATGGCAACGCTTTTGTCGGGGGGACAATTCAGACCCCTTGTATTTAGGTAGGCCGATATATTTGCTAGCGCTCTCTGGAGACGTTGTTGGGTGGTACTGCGGGAACGCGCCGCACTCCAAATGAAAATGTCGTCCGCATGCAGTGTGATTTTGACGCCGCGGGGCTGGTTTCTTCTCAAATGGATGAGGACTAAATTAAATAATACCGGGCTTAACGTAGCTCCTCGTGTCACTCCCTTCTCGACGGCATAAAGCGCCGTGGGGCTATTCGGGGTACACAGGAAAAGTTGGCGTCCTTGAAGATATTCTTCAATTCATGCGTAAAGCCGTCCTCCAAGACCAAGGGTTTGCAGAGCGTCAAGTATTGCTTTATGATAGACCGATTCATATGCTGCCTTAATGTCTAAAAATTATGCGGTAGGCATGTTTCCAGAGACCAATTCCTCTTAATTGATGAGACCAAGGCAATGACATTATCAATTGCGGACCTATTTTGCCGGAAGCCATTCAATTCCTCCGGGTAAACTTTTGTAGTTTCCAGGAACCAATTTAGTCGTTTGTAGAGCATTTTTTCGAATAGCTTTCCTACGCAGCTAAGCAGAGATATGGGTCTGAAGGAGGCGTAATTTGTTGGCTGCTTCCCTGGCTTCAATATAGAAATAACTTTCGCACGCTTTCATTCCGTAGGAACCTCTCCAGTTATCCATGAGGCGTTCCAGCACTCCAGAAGGCGAAGGCGAGATGTGTGGCATAGATTTGCGAGCGCTTCATAACTCACGCCGTCATGGCCAGATGATGATCGCTTGTTTACGTCGCCGATTGCTGCCGTGCGCTCTTCGATGGTGAATGGTAATTCTAAGTCAGGATGGGTAGCTCGAGGTGGACTAGGCTGATGACTTGCAATTCGCCGAAAAGGTTCTGCCTCGTTGGAAAGGAGCCTGCAGTACTGCTCTGCCACCTCTTTCAGGGATGCGCGCTCATGTAATGAGAGGGCGATAAAAGGATAAAGCTGTTGCGGCTCTTTGCGAATGCCTCTGACGACTCGCCAGATTTTGCTCAGCGGTTGTCGTATGTCCAGTGTCCCACAATAGTCCCTCCACCTTTTTCGGTCCTGTTTGGTCAGGTATCGTCGTATATGTCTTTGTGCCCGTCGACAAGTTCTGAGGCCTTCGATACTGTTAGTACGTAGAGCCTCCGTTTCGGCACGTCTTCGAATGGCACATAACCTTTCAAATTCCTCGTCGTTAGTTGGTACATTACAATGCTTAGTGACAGAGCGGGTACTTTGTTTGAGGTAATGAGCTATTGTCGGTATTATTTCTGTATTCGTAGTCGAGGCTGTGGTCCCTTTGTCTACGGCTACTGTGTAAGCTTCCCAGCCTACCGACTTCAGTTTCACTTTTCTGGGCGACGTCCGAAAATGAAGGGCAGAGATTAGGATCGGGTAATGATCACTACCTCGAGTCTCGAAATCTGTACACCATCCGAACATAGGGGCCACTTGACTTGATACGAATGTGACGTCAATGCAGCTAACAGTGTTCGGATTTTTCAGGTATGTTATGCTGCCATCGTTCAAGGGCTCTATACTGTATTTTGCAAGAAGCTTCGCCAGCTTAGCACCCCGAGCACATGTATGTGAACTGCCCCAGATCTCGTTATGTGCGTTGAAATCGCCACTAATAATATGTGGAGACTGAGTGTTCGTCCACAAGTTTTCCAATCTTGCCACGTCGAAAGGTGATCCTGGTTCCAAGTAGACGCTGATCAGGATAAACACTTTCGATGCAATCACTGTGGTTGCACAAATATATTCGTTCTTGTCATGTGTTGCTACGTCAATCGCAGAGGCAGGTATGTCATTGCGAAATCCGACGAGCTGTCGGCTAATTCCATTTTGTCGCCTTGAATGATGAAAACAATAACCCTTTATCCTAAACTGCTCGTCGACACGAGAGTCGGAAATGACCAAAAAAGGGAATCGGTACACTCGCGCAAGATGCTTAAGGTCTGCTAACTTCGAGCGCAAGCTGCGAGCGTTCCACTGGAATATAGTACATGTGCGGAAATGTTTGTTGGTGGACATCGCTTGTGAGATGATTGTTGGCGAAGCCATTGTTGCTATTATGAAGAATCACGGCTTTGCGCCGTGAAAGATGACACCAGCGGTTCCAAAGCCAGGATGGCCTCTACCTCAAGGATGCTCTTAAACGATGGGCTGGCACGGAGAATAGCCTTGATTGCGGCGAACATCATGGGAATCAGCATATTTGACATCTCATTTGCAGTGCTACCATCTAACAGCTTTTCTTGGTTCTTCCTGTTCTTCTGCTGCGACCTTGAGGACACTTGTTGCTGTCGTGGGCTTGAGGTTATATCGCTTGAGGGTTTTGATGGACTCTTCGCAGTTGAAGGCCTTTGCTGGTTTTCTTTCATGACTGAGGCGAATGAATTTTTCAAAGCCGTGTCACTGCGCTGCACCATGTCGTGTTGCTTTTGGTTTGTAGATGTATATATCACATCCGGATTCGGTGGTGGTTTTCGTCGTTTCCGCACTTTTCCTTGGTTTTGCTCCATCGTCCGTGCAAGAGTGGCTGATTTCTTTTTTGGACACCCTCCGTATGACTCAGCATGCTCAGCTCCACAGTTTGCACACCGAGGCTGGGAACTGTTAGATACGGGACCTTTTCCTGAGCCCCCATCAAGTTCACCAGACCATATCGAATCACGTTGCAGCTAATTAAGGAGCGCAGAAGCACATCTACCCCGTTCCCGAGGCGCGGCACGTGCAAACGAGTTGGTGTCCCCCACCTCAAGCGCCGCACGTGGAGCTGTTCACTGCTTGAATCTTCCCGACAGTGTAGCGAGAGCCTGGCACTGTTCCAGGTAACGTGGGTCCCGAGGCAAGACGGCTGTAATGCACCGTGAAGCCCTGGCAGCAATCCCCCCGTCCGCCTTTGTGACGGTAGCTGCAGACCGGGAAGGCAATACTGAAGAGAGAAGTAAGCCCTCGGTCAATTGGAGCCCAAGGAGCGACCCTCTGCGCCGGGTGTGACACAATCGCACGGGCACCTACCCGTGCGATCGAGGTAGTCAAGCAAGTCTTCTTTGAGGAGCAGTAGTACGTCCTGCGTGGACAGATGCTGTCGGAATCCGAACATGGTGTGCGGCAAGGGTCCGTTGTCCTCGAGGTATGGTGTTAACCGGTCGTGCACCATGTGCTCGTGGAGTTTGCCCACGCAAGATGTGAGCGAAATGGGACGGAGGTTTTCGATGCGAAGGGGTTTGTTGGGTTTGGGGATCATGGTAACCTCCAAATGCTTCCAGGCTGCTGGTAGGTCCCCCTTTTCCCAGCAGTCGTTGTAGTACTGCAGCAGTGCTGTAGTGGCCGATTGCGGGAGGTTGTGTAGGAGCTTATTAGTTATTCTGTCCTTTCCGGGACTGGTGTTTCTAGTGAGTTTGGCTAAGGTTGCGTGGAGCTCTGCCTGGGTGAATAATCGATCGAGATCTGGGTTTGGTGCGCCGTCGTTCGTCTTTCCGCTCGCTGATGAAGTGGGCTTGTCGCTGCTAAGTTTTTGCTGAAGCTCACGAAGGAGATCATGCTCCAATCCAGCGTGATTGTGGATCAGTCTGCGCAGATCTTGCGTATGTTGCATTTTGGTGCGATCGGTAGCTAAGAGAGCGCGTAGGAGATGCCAGGTTTTCTTGGTGCTGAGTTTCCCTCGTATGCTGTCACAAAAGGTGTGCCAATTTTGCTTGCTAAGATCATCCGCGGTATGGTGAGACGGGCGATTCGCTGCTTAAATATTCTATTGAGCTTTCGCCTCTTCCACCTCTTCAGAATGTTTCTTTTGCCTCCCAAAGATGAAGGAGATGCGGGTCGACTGCGGGTGTGTTGGTGCTTAGCTGGATGCTCTTGATGTGGTTTTCTGTGGTGATGAGAAGGCCCTTGAACCAATGATCGACGTCGTCGATTGTTGTGTTGCCGCTGAGGTTTCCTCTGAACGACTTCCAGTCTGTTAGTCGAGTAACTCCAGTCTTGGTTGAATTGCGGTTATGCGCGATGTCAAGTTGAATAATGTGGTGGTCGTTTCCGAGCGTCTCCGAGAGTTGACTCCACTCGGCCCAGTGAACGTTCGTTGTGAACGTGAGGTCCGGGTTTGTGTCCCTGGAGACACTGTTCCAGACTCTCGTGGTCTGCAGTGGGTCATTCCAGAGGGTCAGCCTGTGTTGTTGAGCAGTGTCGTGCACTTGGGCTCCCTTCTTGGTGGCGTTTGGATAAGCCCATGCTGTAAGTGGGGCGTTGAAATCTCCCATTATGACAACTTGATGGTCTTTCGTGCGTTTCCTGAGTCCACGGACAAAGTGTTCGAATTCCGGAAGTCGATCACGAGGAGGGCTATATATGCTGGTGATAAAGAGGCTTTGCTGCGTTTTTCTGTCTGGCATAATCTCCACTAGGGTGTGCTCCATGGGGATGTCTTCTATTTCGTGTTCCTGCTTTGTGAGAGTTTTATTGGTAGGATGGCTGTGCGTTGAGTTTGTGTATGAGCGCGGTATCCTTGAAGTCGAACGTTGTGGGTATTGGTTTCCTGGAGGGCAATTACATCAGGGTGGTCCACTTTGACGAGTTCTTGTAGGCTTGCATACCGGGGACGGAAGGATCGACAGTTCCATTGCCAGATGCGCAGAGTTTTTTTGCGGGCTCTTTGTTGTGGTTTTAGGTGTCGCCATCATGAGGCTCTTCAGCTTCACAGGCAGCTTCATGGTTGGGTGAGGTCGAGCGGGAGGCATTGCGACTGTTCATGCGAGCCTTCTTTCTACCCTGCTCGATCGTGTTGAGAAGGCTGTCGAGGTAGGACTTGGTGACAATTGTTCTTTGCGTGTGCTATGAAATTGTTGACCTGGGCTGTTAGGCCGGTAGAGTGGCGACATGATTTGCGAGGGTGGTGACTTGGGTGTTAAGGGTCGCAATCTTTTCGACGATAGGCTTGGTGATTTTTTCAATCAGGGCTAGGTTGTTCTTTGTGAAGACGCCCTAGAAAGTCTGGAGGTGCTTCTGAACTCTAGCTTCGATCGCGGATTCGACTGCCTCCATGGTTAGCGCTGTAAATGGTTGCTTGCTTCAGTGTTCGTCTTCTTTGCATCTTTGGAACAGTCTCTCTATTAGACTTCGTTGATTTTGTAGCTTGCTCTCGAGGGCTCTTATGGCTACCGCTTCTGCCGATCCGACGCTGGTACTGCCAGAGCTGCCGGCCACTCCAGCGTAATTCACGCGCTTTCGGGAACGTAATCGCTATCTTGATCGTGATCTAGATGTGGGTCTGCTACTTCTTGCGGCACTACTGAAGCGTTCCTTGAGTTGGCGGCGCAATAATTGACAACGCCTAGTTCAGGGAACTAACTCACTGCGGTTGGAGCTCTATCGACTGTCTCGTTCTTGGATCCTGTTTTGCCATTGCTGTCTTGCTTGGTAAGGCGATGGGTTAGGCTTGAGCTTTTTCTTGCATTCTTTCCCAGCCGTTTCGTGTCCTTCTCCGCAAATCTTGCACGTACGTGGGATGGCAGTCATGGTTCGGGGGTTGGTTTGTTTTGCCACATTTGTAGCAGAAATTTGGTGTTGGTTTTGGGCAAACTTCTTGGCGATCTCCGAGGTTGCCACAGGTTCGGCAATACTGAACTTATTTGCGGTAGGGCTTGCATCGATAGTCTCCGCTGTGATAAATGATGCTGTAGGGGATGTGTGGGCCCTCAAAATAGATGACCACCGCCGTGGACTGTCCAAGCATGCGGGCGTTGAGGACTGTATAGAGTGCTGGCACTCGAATTCCATCCATTAGTTCCCCACTGCAAGTCCCAGGCGTGATACCATAGATAACAGCTTTGCTTACATTTTCGGGTAGATGCGAATTGGCTTTTACGTTGTAAATGTTGCCTCCAAGGTGTATGCTAGTGACCTTGGCTAAGTTTAGAGCGTAGTTCTTGTTTGCTGTACTTGCAATGATGAGGTTTTCTTGTTTTTGCATTTGTACTAGCACGTTGTCGTAGAATACTTTTTGAAATATTCCGCTGGATCTTCCAACTGCGTGAGTGACTGCGACGAGTGACCACTTGGCGAGTTCAAAGCCAGCTTGTTGACGGTAGACCATCTTGATGTCGTCCAAAGGTAGCGGTGGCATTCTGGATTTGCGTGGCGGTGGCGGCATGGATGTCTGTTTTTGTCTATATTGGGTCGCTGCGGGGGCTTTTGATGCGCGTGATTTCCTTCTTGCCTTTCCTTTCCCATGTCAGCCATTGCTCGTTGAGGTCTATAGTTCTGCCGCTGTTTTTATCGTAGGTCCAAGATTGCGCGACGTCGGCTTCTTGTGCTGAGTCTCTATGCATTGCGGTTGTTTCTTCTTGTCGTTCGCTTGATGTCGCGTCCGTCGAGGGTGTTTCTTGGCTTTTTTCGAATTTGCATTCCAGCTACTTGGCATCCGGGCTAGACATAAAAGACGTTACGTTTGCTTGCCGTGTGGGGATTGAGACGGCTAGACTCTGCAATGGTGTGTAAGTCGTAGTGTGACAATCGTGTCTGCAAAGTATTAAACTGCTGCAAAGCAAGACAACAGTAGAAATTTCTTACATTTATTAAGCTTAAGAATTTTTTAAAGCTCACATGCTATCGACGGCTCCAGTCAGGTGGCCCTGCTCCCTGCCACATAAGCAGGGTCATATGTACAAATGCCTCATTTACGCACTGCCTTCAAAGTCATTGATTACGTACAAAGACTCTGGCCAAACATCCAATGCTGAACATGCAAAACCAACTCTGGAAGTGAGCCATGCAACAGCAAAAAAAGAAAGATGTGGCTTCTGGATGCTAGTTTCGGGACAGAGAGAGGTTGTCTATGGTGGCAGTGAACCTCGCCTCCTGGTTAGGTGGTGACAAGACTTTTCACTTTACTTTCTGCTATCTCTTCTAATAGTAAAATAATTTGGAAGATGCTCGTGGTGCTAGAACTCCCCGAGACAACGTTTTACAACTTGCAGCATATAACCGAAATTTCCGATGGGGACTGGTTTAAGGTCTATTACATTTCTTTTTCTTTACAGACATGTACAGGTACCCGTAGATACATGCACAAACTCTACATGCACATGTGGGGAACTCAAAAAGGCTCATTGCTGCAAGACAGGTTCAATGAGTAAGGACAAATAAAAGCGATGAACACCTGTTCATGGCTTTCCTCTGTCCAACAACAAATCTTTAATTGCAAGTGAGTGCTTGTTTCTCTCTCATAGTTGTGTTGCTAAAACATGTTCACATATCTATACAGCAGCAATGGCCAGCCAACCAGGCCCACATATATCAACTTTATGAAATTCTTATATAATTACTCACAAGATACAAATACAACACAATGTAAAATGAACAAAAAGGAAGAACTGAGGGGCTTTGATGTGACACCAACAGACAAGGAAACATATTAAAGCATAGAAGTAACTGTAGCTTTATTTGTAACGTCGACATCACAAGGAGAAGGGAAATGAAAGTGGACAACAGATAACTTGCCACTGGTGGGAGTTAAACCCAAGACCCATTGAGGTACAGTGGAGACTATTCCACCATCAATTTCCTACAATGTTTACGGGCACTAGATTAGGCTCTCGGAGTGTTGTTGCACGAGCACCACTGGCTAACACTGCCTGGATGAGATCTAGTACATGCACACATATGCTCAAGAAAGTATGTAGAGGGATAGTCATTGCTGCAGCTCTATTGGTAAAGCAACACATTCATTTTCCCTCTTATTTCCCCTTTTCAATACAAACTAATTAAATTCCTCAATGATTTCCTTTGTTTCATTGTCACTTGGCTTTATTATACAAAAGGTATACAATAAAAAACAATAATCTTTGAATTACTTTACTACTTGCATCAATTTAATTTTCATATCAAGATGCTTATTCTCACTGACTTCTCTCATGTCTCTGAACAGAGAGAGAGCAGAAGTTTGAAGCCATCCTGTGGTTTGCATCTTTTTATTGCTCTTGAAACATTGCCTAATTACTCTCATTCTTTTTTCCTTTTCCTCCCTCTTGACGTTGTCGCTTCAGTAGCAATGCTTCCCAACGTGTTGAGCGTGCGACTGCCTGCTGAAGCCATCGATGCTCGTGACGTCGGCCTGCTGTGGGGTGCCTCAGAAGCCTCAGGAACCAGCGCTTTTTGAAGCACCGGTGATTCAAGAGATTCCAAATGTCCTGAGACTCCACAGACTCGTGCGACGCCAAAGACAGAGTCGATGGTGTTCGGCTGTTCCGGAAATTTATCCCCCAAGGATTTCCATCACTTCTGCAGGGCTGTGATAACGTCATCTGCACAGATGAAACGCGTTTTCGACATCGGCGAGTCGGCTGATAAGAGAGGCAGCTTATACCGGTTCCACTCAAGCTTTCGATCGCAATCGAGCGGATCAAATTTCTCAATCACGATCGTTTCTACGCAGGTTGCGCAGTACACGCAATTGTGATCAGAAAATCTGATACCGATCGGGCTCGATCGCGATTGAAACTGCTCCGATATGACGCCCGTATAAAATTTCTGGCACTCACCTGTTACGGCACCGTCGGGCATGACGCTCCACGAGCACCTCGTGATGTGCTTGTTCCTGCGGCGCTTGTGTTTCGCCTGCCACCAAAGCACGGGCCGAGCCTCAACGCAGGCGATCAGCGCTTCGTTGTTGATCGCATCCATAGCCGCTGTGCTCTAGCGACGCGAAACCAGCAGCGACGCCCGGCACCTACGCACGATTCGTAAACTTCAACAACCTTTCCGAACCGCGGCAAGTTTAGATGCGGGCCACGTGACGTCGGCGCACAAGCTGCCACTTCCGTCGCGTACGCTCAAGATGACGCCTAAGATCAAGACCTCCTTGGCGCACGCGCTGCCTGCGCATCTCCCCATTCTAGATGTGTCGCACAGGCGCGTACCGCATCGCAGACGCGTGACGCCTAGCCAGGCGCGCACGATTAGCCGCGTGTGGTTGGGCCTTAAGAGATGCGCTCTGAAAAGGAACTGGCATTTTTGACGCTTTCATGGACATATCCATTGGGCACATCAACTAGCAAAAAGCTGTATTTCATCCTGCAAAAAAATAGGTTGACGAAAATACTGTCCTGCTCTAGCGACACTACCAGTTTGGGGACTTGATTCGCTCATGCAAAAAATAGCAAATATTTCCATGACGCAAGCGCATAAACTTTCCTAATGTGCCAAAAAAGGAACAGCGGGATTTTGTCGTGAGATAGCTAATAAGGCTACTTTCCTGGCAGTTGCTGAGCACGCTGTATATGGTATCAAAATTAAAATAATATAGTAGGTATCGTCCCCTTTCTTATGGTTTAAGATTATGTTAGCATCTTAATCCATAAGAAAGGTGATGCCAAAGACTTGAAAAATTATAGACCGATCAGCTAACTGTCCGTCGCCAACAATCTATTTACTAAGGTAATCACAAATAGAATCAGGAACACCTTAGAATTCTGTCAAGCAAAGGACTAGGCAGGATTCCGTAAAGGCTACTCAACAATAGACCATATTCACACTATCAATTAGGTGATAGAGAAATGTGCGGAATATAACCAACCCTTACATATAGCCTTCATTGATTACGAGAAAGCATTTGATTCTGTCGAAACCTCAGCAGTCATGGAGGCATTACGGAATCAAGGTGTAAGCGAGCCGTATGTAAAAATACTGAAAGATATCTATAGCGGCTCCACAGCCACCGTAGACCTCCATAAAGAAAGCAACAAAATCCCAATAAAGAAGGGCGTCAGGCAGGGAGATACGATCTCTCCAATGCTATTCACAGCATGTTTACAGGAGGTATTCAAAGACCTGGATAGGGAAGAATTGGGGATAAGAGTTAATGGAGAATACCTTAGTAACTTGCGATTCGCTGATGATATTGCCTTGCTTAGTAACTCAGGGGACCAATTGCAATGCATGCTCGCTTATCTGGAGAGGCAAAGCAGAAGAGTGGGTCTAAAAATTAATCTGCAGAAAACTAAAGTAATGTTTAACAGTCTCGGAAGAGAACAGCAGTTTATGATAGGTAGCGAGGCACTGGAAGTGGTAGAATACATCTACTTAGGGCAGATAGTGACCACGGATCCGGATCATGAGACTGAAATAATCAGAAGAATAAGAATGTGCTGGGCTGCGTTTCGCAGGCATTCTCAGATCATGAACAGCAGGTTGCCATTATCCCTCAAGAGAAAAGTGTAACAACTGTGTCTTACCAGTACTCACGTACGGGGAGAAACCTGGAGGCTTACGAAAAATGCTTACGAAAAGCGTTCTACTTAAATTGAGGGCGACGCAACGTGCTAAGGAAGGAAGAATGATAGGTGTAACGTTAAGGGGGGTGGTGATAAGAAGAGAGCAGATTGGGTGAGGGAACAAACGCAAGCTAATGACATCTTAGTTGAAATCAAGCGAAAGAAATGGGCATGGGCAGAGCATGTAATGAGGAAGAAAGATAACTGGTGGTCATTGAGGGTTACGGACTGGATTCCAAGAGAATGGAAGAGTAGTGGGGGGGGGGGGGGGGAAAGTTAGGTGGACGGATGAGATTAAAATGTTTGCAGGGACAACATGGCCACAATTAGCACATTACCAAAGTAATTGGAGAAGTATGGGAGATTGCCTTTGCCCTGCAGTGGGCGTAGCCAGGCTGAAGATGATGATGATTAAGTAGCGAAAGTAACTTTAACACAAACCCGTGATCTCGGACACTAAAGATATGAATCTTAAGTTAGGCCATGTCAGTAAATACCGCTTCTGCAATAGGCAGAAAAGACGCAATGACAAAAGACGGGCGACACCGCCCCCTTAAAGTCCTCCCACCAATTCGCCGGGACGTCGTGTATTTTGACAGCGTCTACACGGGCCTAATCATTTGTTTATCGGTAAAGACAGACCATATTGCATTGTAAAGGAAGCGGATACCAAACACGACAACCTCGGGGTATCTTTGTAGTTGTTAACACCCAAATACAAGAAAACACTGACGTATATGACACCAGATTAACGCACCGGGACTGTGGTTTGGAAATGAAATTAAACACGCAGAAACGCCTCTGGGAGTTGTCTAAGTGTGCGTAAGTATTGTGTCACTTGCCTATCTCCACGCAGCTCGATGTCTTTATCAATGATGTGAAACTTGATCCAACCAGTATAAACGACAGCGCTGCGGTGACGTGAACTGTTGCAGATGGCGCGGCCTGGTGCGCTGATGACGTTCCGATTATTATAATTCATTATCGTCCTTTGGCACCTTAACCACCCGCGTCGAACCATTATAAACCGTGACCAACCGTACTCCAGCGGCGGCTGCGTATGGCGCAGCCCCACGTGCCACTATCTTGAATGCGATCTGCGATGGGGACAAAGTGCAGCGAATGCTGATAGCTTCGCGCACCCTGTGTTCTCGCCGCTTAGTTCATGTTGAAGTGAGAGGCCAACACGAAGGTCAATTCTCTCGCTGCCGCGGGCCGTATATTGAAAGCGATAGTCTTATGTGACGGACGAACTGTTTTCCTCATTGGAGGGACACAGAAATACTTACGCATTTAAAAGAAAAAAGAAAGGGGAGAAGAAGTTATGGCCTCATTTTCTCTACTAATGATGAGCGCTTTTTCGCCAAATGCATCAAAAGAGTTTCCGCTTGCGTTTATATCTGCTTGCGTGTAGCGTGCGCTAGCAATTTTCAGTGATTGGAACACTTTTCATTCACTTGCCATTTGACAGAGATTTCGCGGACTGAGCTATACCCGCATACAGCGGCTGCGAACGTGACCGCTCGGTACCCGTTAGAAAGGCCAGCGAAGAGCCTTGTGTATGTTCACCGATTTAGAACTGCCCATTATAACTTGCCCCGATGATACACGTCCGGGTCGACCTTTTCGCAACGCCCACGCCAATTTGCAGTATCAGCCCGAATCGGTATGAAAGAAAGAACTAAGGAAAAGAAGGGAAAGAGACCGGGGACAAGTGCCAAGTTGCGTCACTGGGAGAGTGTCCACCATACACTTTCATACACGAGCGAACATGACCATGAACTACGCACGCGCACTATCACCGAGGGGAGGGGGTAAAAAAAATATAGAAAAGGAGAGCGTCAGTCCCTGTTGGGAGAGATATTGACCAAATAGTAGCGAAGGGTCCATATTGGTGGTAATGAAGAAAGCTGACCACGAAGAGGGCCCTGCTCCACGGGGTGAGGTGAAACCACGGAGGCCCAATGCACAATTTCGTCTGTAAGAACTGTTTGTCATTCAGCCTTTCTCCAACATGTCTGCTGACATGATTCGACAGAAGTCTTGTTTCTATGGCACACAGACTGCTTTGTACGACGACAGTGTTGCTCTTAACGACGGCAGAGGCAGTGAACGTGCAGTCTGAGAACTACGCGCGGAGTAAAACGAAAAAGAAATTCACGAATAAGGCGCGCCCTCATTTGTTCACTTGGTCTCGCTAGCCAGTCTTCTTTCTTTCTTTGCTCGGTTCTTTTGGCAGCATAAGGTGCCAACTACTAACCGCAATATGCCGAACCAGCGCCCAGATACGAGCAAGCATATCCTTCTATTGTTATCATAAACTCATAAATCTGCGCCCGTTCTTTCTTTCTTTTTCATACAATTTATAGAGCGCCGCTGATGAGCGCAGTACGCAACACAACAAAATATGTGTTCGCTTTAATTTAGCGGTCTCCCTGTGGTAATGCGAGTGTCGAAAAGCAAGTGCAGCTATAGAAGAAAGGAAGGAGAGGGTGCGATGTAGAGGGTATCATAATGCAAAATAGAAGTGAGGCGTGCAGACAGGACACAAGAGTAGAGAAGTGGACAACACGAACGCCGAGGGTATGCTGACTGTCTAGTGCCTTTTACAGCATGCGCTCGCACCCGCAGTAAAACCGCAAAACTGCAACCAGCTGCGCCTCAGACTTTATGCGTATTTCGACCAGTTCTCGTCACGCCCTCGGCTTTGCGCACCGGGCTCGTCCGGGCGGGACAACGGGAGAGGGTGGGAGCGCGCGCGCGAAGTGCGCGAGGACAGAAAGAGAGAAGGAAGCGCGAGAGAGAGAGGCTCGCACCACGTGGTGCTGTGCACGGCTCCCCGATGTCCGCGGGCAGCAGCAGTCGCCAGCGCTGGCGCCTCGCGAGGAGGAGCCAGCTTGTCGAGGCTCGGTGTCGCGAACGTGCGAGGAGCATCATCCCGGCGAGCAGCAGCAGCGCGCCGGGTTCGAGCTCCCCTCCACGGGGTGGATTGCGGTCGTCACGCCGGCTGGTAAAGCACGACGGATTCCGGAACGCCAGGGAGGAGGATCCATGGAGAGCCGCGACCCTGCTGCTGTTGCTGCTGCGTTGTGTGAGTGCGCCTCGTGGCTCCCGGGAGGAAGGGTGTGTTCGTTCGCGGCACTGTTTGAGTGAGCTGTCGCGTCGTCGCCCGGGTTTTTCAAAACAGGTGCGGCTCGACAATGCGGGAACAAAATAGAAAGAGAGAAGAAAAATAATGAGCAGCAACCATTGTATAAGGTGATTGTCAAAGTGAGCCGATATAGCTTGCTTCCCAGCAGAACTTGCTGAGGTATGCTGCGGTTGTCTACTCGGCCAGACAGCCGTCCGAGCAGAATGAGGTAGGGGAGGGGGGGGGGAGAGGGAAGAGCAAGGGAAAGGCTCGCTTCAAAAAGAAGCGGTCTAGTTCCCTGTCTTTTTCTGATCCCGTCAGAAAATGCAGTGTCGTTCAAAAGACGGTCCCGCCAACCGCAGGATTGCACTAACTTTTCCCAAGACCTCCGAGAACCGCTTAGAGAGGCCTTCACATCAGACAATAACATTACGCTGCTGTTGGATAATTGTCAGTGTCAGGAACGTTATTTTTTTGTTTCTTTTAAAGCGAAGCTTTCTTCTTCCTTCGACTTTCTCACTGCTGCTGCTGTCTGGCACACGTGGTATATATGACAGGAGTGAGTCAGAGAGGAAAGACAACACGAGAAACTATTTTTTAAGCTGGTAGCGCAGCTCAGAAAGAGCAAAAAGGTAAGTGGAATGAAAGGGAACGGAGAACAGAGTGAGCGTTCACTCTGTTCTCCGTTCCCTTCCATTACCGCTTCCACCTTCCTTTTTTGCTCTTTCTGGGCTGCGCTACAAGCCTAAAAAAGTCATGACATGCAAACTCGCCCAAACTGCTACGCTTTTGACGAGAAACTCGTTTGGACCTCACCGCATCGAATGTGCACATGCCCTCTGGAGCTCCCTGGACGTCGCCACATTAGCCTCTTCACAGCTGTAATTATCCATGACCCTCCCTAAAAGCATTGCAGAAACTGCAGTGCTTCCCTTTCTACTAAAGTGTGAGTCTAGAGGGGACGTAGATAGAACTGCAAAGAGGAGAAGAGGCATTTTCCCTACAAAGGGGAGGGGGGGATGACATGAGAAGGCAAGGAAACCCTACTACTATGCGACAGCGGTTTAGTACGTGCCTGTTATTTCTAAAAAATAAACACAATGCAAATGTGTCAAGTGGACAAATTACGCGGGCCGTGCAGAAGCAGAGCCGCATTAATTAGAGCGCTCCGCAGAGTACAAGCAGAACTACGGAAGCGGTCAACCGTCAAATCAACAATTCTGTACCCATCGCGGTAGCTTTGCGGCTATGGTATCACTAGAGGTCGCGGATTAGATCCCGACAGCGGTAGCAGCATTTCGACGGGGATGAAATAGAAAACGCACGTGTATACGTTGGGACACATTAAACAACATCACGGTGTCATAATTAGGCCCAAACAACGAAACATTCCTTTCCTTCGAGCGCTTCCTAACCTTACGTGAGGCCTCCTTACAGCGAAGGACCGATGGAGGAAGCAAGCGTACTCTGAAAGCTCCCTTCACCCGTCCTCACGTAAGGAGCGGTTGCCGCATGCCTGGGTTCATATTTAAAAAATTAAATTAAATTGTGGTGTTTTACGTGCCAAAACCACTTTCTGATTATGAGGCACGCCGTAGTGGGGGACTCCGGAAATTTCGACCACCTGGGGTTCTTTAACGTGCACCTAAATCTAAGTACACGGGTGTTTTCGCATTTCGCCCCCATCTAAATGCGGCCGCCGTAGCCGGGATTCGATCCCGCGACCTCCTGCTCAGCAGCCCTACGGGTTCGTATTTTAGTACAGCCCGTATTGTAGCCCAAGCCCGTATTTTTAAAAAATCAAGTAAGGCCTGGATGGCCTTAAAACTCGATTTAACGTCTGGCCAAGGGTCTAAAATAATGTGCTCCCGACAGACCATATTTACTGACATTTAAGAGCGGGTTTTACTCTAATGCTGTTGCGCCTGTCAGAGATAACTGTCACATTCTTCCTGCTATAGTACTTGCGTAAAACGGCTCGTACATTACGCATATTGAGCTAGAATTTAACTCTGACGATGCAGATATTATTCGAAAACCGCGTACTGGTCACGGTAAGCTTCAAGTGACGATATAGTCATGTGAAAGATTTCGCTTTTTTTTTCCTTGACAGTGAGAGTTAAACGGGATATGTGTGCTTCACACTTGAACAGCATGATAACGACTTTGGAACGCCAAATCTGTCTGAAGTAAGGGCTCGTATTCGAGAAAGAACTGCCGTCGGGTGTTTTTACATTGAGATGTGCGTCCAGAAATTCTTCGAGTGATTCATAGGTCAAAGGCTATTTAAGCAGCACGACAATCAACTACCGAGCATTTTAAGCATCCTAATTTATTTATTTATTTATTTATTTATTTATCTATTTATTTATTTAAAATACCTTACAGGCCCGTTTAAGGGCATTGGGTAAGGGGGGACACAAAGTGAGTGTTTCAACAGGAGTAAACAATATAAATATCAATACAGGCATTCACAAGATAAGTAAAGCAAAGTTCAATAACCACGTTATTGAACTTTGCACATATTTGTCACATATTGTCAAAATGCACATATTTGTCTGGGCTAAGCTTTAGACAGCGCAAACACAGTAATATACTCGTGCACGCAAAAAAAAAACAAAAATAAAAGTGTGAAAAACAGGGAAGAAAAGCAGGTCAATAACATTCTTATACAATGTTTCTACAGGAAACTTTGCAATTCTTCGCGAAAAGCGTCACGATCTGTTATGCTCGCAATGTTATCAGGAAGTCTGTTCCATACGGTTATGACACGTGGCAGTGCTGATGCGTTAAATGACAGTGTATTGCCGAATATGCGCATGAAACTATGGCTATTGTTAAGGCGACGTGACGTGCGCGTTGGTACTTCAAGCGGCCACTCATGAGGTTGATTACCATGGACGTACCTATGGAAAAGGCAAAGAAGACTTATCGTGCGACGATTTTCAAGTGGCTGGAGCGAAATATTTGCTTTAATCTTGGTCACGCTGCAAGTTCTGTCGTAGTTGCTTGTGATGAAGCGCGATGCTCTGTTATGAATTATTTCTAGCATATCAACTAAATAATTTTGATGTGGTGACCATCCTGACCACGCAAATTCTAACTGTTGGCGAACAAAAGTCTGATATGCTAATTTACGAACTGTAGCAGGGGATTTACGCAAGTTCCGGCGAAGATAACCGAGAGTTCTTGAAGCTCTTGCACAGATAGCTATTATGTGTGTACTCCAGGAAAGATGAGTTGTAAGTTCAATGCCAAGCTACTTGTAGGACGATGTCGGAAATACGGCGGTGTTATTTAGAACGTAAGAAAAGTGAGAGTTTGAATGTTTTCGTGAGAAGGCCGTAACCTTACATTTGTCTGAGTTCAGGGTCATCGGCCATGTACTGCACCAGAAACTGACAAGGTTAAGGTCGTTCTGCAATACTAAATGGTCATCAGATGTTTTTATTGTATGGCATAAAATGCAATCGTTGGCAAAAAGCCTTATCTCCGGTGATATGTTTTGTGGAAGGTCATTAATGAAAAGCAGTAGCGATGTTATGCACCTACCCGGCTACAATACATATGTGCAGAATCGTACTGATAAACGAGGTGGTGGCGTCATGATAGCAACTGAAAAGACGTTCAAATGCAATATTCTTGTCGACTTCACTATAACCCACGAGGACTACGAAATTCTGTCATTACAAAGCGGAAGAAACGTGTTTTCTGTTATATACAGACCACCTAGAGGTAGCGTTTCGAATTTTGGTCGCTTTCTTGATGAATATCTGCAGTGGATCACAGAAAACAATCTTAATCTAGTTCTGGGTGGTGATTTTAATATTGATTTCTTATCTTCTTCTGCGCGTAAATATGAAGTCGACTGCATATTACACAGCAATGGATTCGCTAATCTCATAAATAAACCGACACGGCTAGAGACAGCGACGGCAATTGATGTCTTCATTACTAACTGTCGAGTTGACTGTCTTCACTCAGGAGTCATTAATGTCCAAATAAGTGATCATCTGCCCATATTCTTGTTTGTAGGTTCTTTAACTCCTCAAAAACAACGCATGTTTCCTGCAGTACTATACCGGCGCAATGAACACAATGAATTCTTTTCGGTCAGCACTTGCAGGTGTGAACTGGAGTACTGTGCTCCGTGAAAGCGATCCAGAGGACGCTTATAATGCCTTCATTACCACATTTAAGTCTGTTTATGCGCAAAGTTTTCCACTTCAGACGCTTAAGAAACCTCGTAAGGCTCGTAAACCCTGGATAAGCGCCGAATGTCTTCATATGATAAAACAAAAAAACGATCTTTATAACCGCTTCATCAAAAGCAGATCACAGGATGACCTGACGCGTTTTAAGACGTATAGAAACAAAGTGACGTCTTTTCTACGCCGAGCAAAACAAGAGTATATGGAAAAGTTATATTCAACCCAGACGTGTTAAAAAGGAGTGACCTTGTATGGAAGACAATAAATGAAATTTTGAATCGAGGTGCACATGCCAGAGGCATGCTTGAAGTCTTAGTAGACAACATACCGCTGGGTGGAAAATTACTAGCCGAAAAATTTAATGATTTGTTCGTGTCTTTGGCAGATAGCAATAGCGCCGCCCCGAATGTCAAATGCCTTGACTCGCGAGTTCCTTCCACTGCATTCTTGATGCCAACAGACACCAGCGAAATCGAAGCTTGCCTCTTGACCCTCCGCAACAGTAGCTCACGGGACATAGATGACCTTAAGATTCAGCCAGTAAAATATGTAGCCGATATAGTAAGCCCAGTCCTAGAACATATTTTTAATTGTTGCCTCGAACATGCAGTGTTCCCTAAACGAATGCAGATTGCTAAAGTAACCGTTGTTGATAAAGGGGGAGAAAAAAAACGACTTATCAAACTATCGCCCAATTTCTATTCTTCCAATTTTCTCAAAGTGTTTTGAAAAGATACTGTATACCCGAATGTCTAGTTTCTGTGGGAAATTTAATATACTAACGCCAAGACAGCATGGTTTTAGGAAGAACTTTTCGACAGAGACTGCACTTCTAACTCAAAAAGAACTAATCTTGGAATCCTTTGAGCAAAAGCTTTTCACTCTTGGTATTTTCATCTATTTCTCGAAAGCGTTTGACCGCATCAATCACCAAACAATGTTAGCCAAACTCGAACACTATGGTTTTCGCGGAAAATGTCTTGACATAATTAGATCCTACCTCAGTTCTCGCGTCCAACAAGTAACAGTAAACAACGCACTATCATATGTTAAACATATTTCTTCTGGCGTTCCCCAGGGAAGTGTTCTGGGACCTCTGCTTTTCCTCCTTTATGTCAACGACATAGTCTGCTCAAGTAAGATCCCAACATTTGTGATCTACGCAGATGATACCACTCTGTTCTTTCGAGCAGCACATGTACGAGATCTTGAACAGCAAGCTACAGAGTGTCTGCGCCGACTTCATGAATGGTCTGAATCGAACTCGCTAATCATAAACACAGAAAAAAGTAAAGCTGTATTATTTAGGCCTCGTAACAAGATTGCTTCTACTCCACAAATCTGCTTAGAAATGGGTTCGTCGTCCATTCAAATAGTTCCCGTGGTCAAAAGTCTGGGTGTTTTCTTTAACGAAAATTTATCGTGGGACGATCACGTTGAAATGGTCAGGGGCAAGTTGTCAAAGGTTGTTGGTATCGTGTCCCGACTGCGATGTTTCCTACCGAAGCGTGTTAAGCAAATGCTGTACAATGCACTGTTTTCTTCAGTCGTTAATTACTGTATCTTGGTCTGGGGCACCACGTCATTTACCAATATCAGACGGCTGCACATGCTTCAGAAGAGAATTGTTCGAAATATTGTTAATGCTTCGAGATTTGAACATACCGCACCGATCTTTGCGTCACTTGGCATCACCCTCCTTCCTCAACTGCATGAAAATTTACTGTTAAGGCGGTATAAAACAAGTATAAGACAGAATAATACATTCATGTTAGACCTGGCAATCTTGAAATGCAAGGAACTTAAGTATGCTACCCGCACTGGCTTCACGTGGTTTGTGCCTAAAACGCGAACGAATTATGGTCGCCAAATGCTTAGATACATTCTTCCACAGACGTTAAATAACGCGCTGTGAATTGATGTTAATTTATGTACTGCTGACACTTATGTCATAGTGCTTTGTGCTTGCTTTTGTTTTTGCCTGTAATGTTCAAATACCGTTTCATTTGTGTCAATGTAGTTATTGCGAATGCTTTACACATGCTGTACGATACACTGCGATATTGTTGCCAAGTCATTGTAGGGTGCGTCGACCTCTGTCAAGCCTTTCTTCTGGCTTTTTGTCGATGCACCCAACATCCTCATGATGTTGAATAAAGAATTGAATTGAAGAAGGTGACCAAAGACACTGTTATGCGGTACGCCAGAAGTAACGTCATAAATAAGCGATGAGTGGTTATTAACAACAGTGAACTATTGCCGCAAGGAAAGTTTCGGAGCCAAGATAAAGTTAATGAATCCAGTCGGAGCGCGGATATTTTTGAAATGAGGCGACAATAAGCGACACGATCAAATACTTTCGAAAAATTTAAGAATGCTCAGTCAGTCTGTTGTTTGTTATTCATGCTGGAATGTAATTCTGTTTTAAATTCGAGCAACTAAGTTTCACAAGATAAGCCTTTTCTGAATCCATGCTGGTTAAAATAAACAAAGTCGTTTGATTCTAAATGGCGGTAGATATGCGATGCTATGATATTCAATTCAGTTCAAAATCAGTTTATTCAAACTACTAATAAGAAGTACATGTGAATCATCTGGGCCCTTAGCCTTCTCGGTTAGACTTGGGCCCATGCAGGAAGTGCGAAAAAACTGGCTGTGGCTTAGCTAAGGTTAAGCCCAGGATGCGAAGCATACTAGCCTTTATTTTAACGCGACAGCGTTAAGGAGCTCGTGTCGCAGAAAAGCCGGTGTCGTCGGCTCAGGCGTGCGCCGGTTGCTCAGGCGCACATTTCGTTGTCGCGCCGAACGCTGCGTTGCTCGACGCTCACCGCGTCCGATGCGGGGCGCGTAGTCGCTGCGCCGTAGCAAAGCCACCTAGAAACTGTCTCTGTAGCACGCCGCAACCTTCGCTTCTCATTTCAACGAGCAGCTCTGTCTCCAGGAGGCATCTCACCTCGTGAGTATCTAGCAGAGGCAAGCGCAGCTGCTTATATACCGCCGCGACGCCGCGAGCGACGGCGCGAGTTGGAGCCCCGTTTCTCCTCTGTCGTGACGTCACGGTGTCACGTGGTATTGAAGGCGACACCGCCGCGCCTGAGGAGCTGGGTTGAGCTCTCGTAATATGCTTCGCATAAAAATAATTATAGCGAGACAACTCAGTATTTTACACAGGATTCATGTAACAGCAGTTATGCGACAGTTTTACACAAAGGAAGGCGATACAAATTATACAATAGTTCGGAGGACCAAATAAAAGGAAGAATGCATCAAAGAAAAACCCAGACTTATAGTGGAGTTGAATATCGCTGGCTCCGGCAAAATTCTTTTGTATCAACGATTGAGAATTGACCTACTTTTAAGTTAGTAGGCAGTTGGTTCCAAATTTTAGCAGTGGCATAGGCGATAGTTATTTTACCGTACACATTATTAACAGCAGGAAGGTTAAAACGACAACTGAAAAAATTTCTAGTTGGACGAGATGGATATACAAAAACAGATGATGATAGTGGGATCTTATGGTTTAGTATATGTATAACCACACAAGCTATTTTGAAATCCCGCATAGCAAAAAAAGGTGTAATGTCTAAGTGACGAAAGAGCGAAGCGGATCTATCTGTGTGTTTACTATGTGTTAATAATCGAAGTGCTCTTTTTGTAAAATTACTATTTGATTTAAGTACCTGTTATACGTAAGTCCCCCGGACTCCACACAGTAAGTCATATTGTTTTGAAAAAGGCAATAATACAAAATTTTTAATGTGCGAAGCGAGAAGAACTTTCTAGCTTTTATTAGGACAAAGCAAGCCCGTCTCAATTTGCTGCTTACTCGAATTATGTGAGGATTAAAATTGAAAGCTGAATCTAGATATACCTGTTGATCGACTCGTTCGAGGGGGTTTGCGCCTATTCGTAACTCATTTAAGCTATATGAATTTTTATATGGACTAGAGAACACAATGTATTTAGTCTTTAAGGTGTGTATTGTTAATTTATTTTGTAAGAACCACTGGCACATCTGAGAAAGATCACTATTAGCGTGCCTTTCGAGCATATTAGGGTCATGACTAGAGAAGAGAAGGGCTGTCTCATCAGCATACATAATAGTTTGGGCATAATTCAAAGCATCTGGCAGATCATTTATGTACAAGGAAAAGAGTAATGGTCCCAATGCCGAGCCCTGAGGCACGCCACAAGGGATGGAATGAACGCTTGATACGGAATTGTCGATTTTAACACATTGCTTGCGACCAGAAAGATGGCTTTCGAAAAACTGCTTGGCTTGACCTCTGAATCCATGCCGATGTAGTTTTGATAGTAGTATATCATGGTTCACAGTGTCAAACGCTTTTTTAATATCAACAAAAATGCCAACTACATATTCTTTGTTATATAATGCTTTGTTAATAAATTCATTTGTTAATAATCTGTTCAAGTAGTTTACAGCAGATGCATATTAATGAGATGGGACGGTCATTTCTTGGAGAGTACTTGTTATCCCCCTTGAATACGGGGATAACCTTTGCAATTTTCCAGTCCAGGGGTAGTTCGCCAGATGATAAGGATTTCCTTAAAATATGACACAAAATTCGGCTTGAAATTGTAACGGTATTTGCTAGAATTTTTGAGCTGATATTGTCTATACCGGAAGATGTGGATAATTGCAGGTTATTTATTAAAGACAAAATGCCATCTGCTGTAATATCTATTGGTTCCATAAAATGATATTCAAAGTCGGGAACTATGGGAACAGTGGAACAGTCTTCCTGTGTAAAAACAAATGTGAAAAAATTGCTAAACGCTACTGGACAATCAGCGTACTGCTCGCACTACTATCATCGCCGCGCTCGACGGGGGATGTAAGCAGCGTCCGGTCACGGCTCGCTTTGGGCATGACACCTACGCCGAAATGGGGCACTTACTGCATGATGATGGCTTTCACCGTCATCATTCAGCACAATATTGGGGACAATGTTACCTGGTGATATGACTTGCAAGATTTTCGGGGATTGTTGATTAAAAGAGATGGCAGGTCACGTGAGATTTGTCTTTGGCTGCGCATAGCTCTTTGCAGTAAAATTTTATAAAATCACTGTATGCTGCCCAAGATGAGGCTTGACTGTCCCTTCTGGCCGCCCGATACAGACGCTTCTTCTTGTTTCTTAGTGTTCGAAGGTGCTTTGTAAACCAAGGATTAGATCTGTCATTTGCTATAACGATTTTTGGCACGTAATTTTCTACCAGAGTTGTTAATTTTTGTTTAAAAAGTTCCCAGCTGTCGTTTACCGATCTTGAATTAAAGAATGGCAGAAACTCTTTACTAAGAAAGATAGCCAATTCAGCATTAATATTTTTATAGTCAGCCCTATTGTAATCTCTAATACTTTTAGTCTGAACGCGATAGAAAGTTTGTGGAATATTAATGTCTAATTGAAGAACGTTGTGATCGCTCAAGCCATCAATTTAAGCAATAGGCCCGGCGGTATCAGGTGTGGTAGTTAATACTAAACCTAGGATGTTGGGACCACGGGTGTGTTGATCGACTGTCTGGGTTAGATTGTAATCTAGTGTTAAGCTAATAAATTCAGCAGAGGAGTGGCATGATGATGACATATTTGGCCAATCAAAAACTGGACAACTAAAGTCTCCCAGGAGATAAACAACAGCCGTGGAACATTGTTGAGTAACACGTGTAATGCTTTCACGCAGTACATCGAGAAACGAGTGGTCAGCGTCGGGCGGCCGATAACATGTGCCCACTAGGACATGGGCAGAGGCTGTTGCGCACGCGACCCAAACTATTTCAGCTGGGGAATTGGTGTCTCCGAGAAAGGGTGAAACGCAGGTTTTTATAGCAATCACGACACCACCACCCGTCTTCCCGCTACGGTCATGCCTGTAAATGTTATATTTGTTACTGTTGGGAAGAAGTTCTTCATTATTGATGTCTGTGTGCAACCAAGTCTCAGTTAAAGCTACAATATCGGAATCGCCATCTTCCAAATAGGCACTCTATGCATCGCGTTTGTTTAGTAAGCTGCGAACGTTTGTGCAAGATAACGACAGCGGTGACGTTAAGGAAGATTGCGATTTCATAGCTATACCAGCAAATGTTGCCTTTTTTTTGCTACAGGATTGACGGTGCAAATGTGTCGGTAGCGCGGTCATAAACATAAGTGGTGTCATTAATACGAACCTTATCTATTGTAAGTTTGAATGGCTGTTTTCTTGTTTTGGCAAATTAAATTAATTTTTTCTGCGTTTGCCTTGTGGATAAAGAAAAATCTTCACGTATCGAATACTCAGTACCTTTTAGCTTGTGCGCAAGTACTAGGATATTCTGCTTGTCTGTAAGAAGGGCTAATCGTGCTATGATGGGCCGACGTTTCTCGGAAGAAAATCGCCCCAATCTATGCACGCGCTCAAACTGTGCGTTCACTATGGTAAGGCCAAGCTGTTCAGAAAAAACTGTATTATTTTTTGTTCAGATGTAGCCCAGTTTTCGCCTTGCTCATCATCAATACCGAAAAACAGTACATTACATCGTCGCATTCTGTGTCATCACATATTGAAGTGAGCGAGTGAAGTTGATCACATAAACTGCGTAACTCATCATATGGCTTCGAGATTTGAACACTATCGAGAGACACAACCGTGTTTTCTAGTGCATCTATCCTTCCAGCTAAGCAATCTACTCTGGCATCAGTGGCTTCTTGTCGTCCCCTGACACCTTTAAGCTCATTTAGAATAGCTGACTGTCCCACTTCAAGTCTACGCACAGTCTCAAGAACGGAAGCAAGCGTTTACGCGATGGCATTTTCAGGGCCCGGGTTTTGTTCAGCATCCCCAGAAATCAGAATCAACCAGCTACCTATGGAAGGACATACGCTCGACAAGAGTGATGACACCAGGCACAATTTAACAGAAAGCACTGCGGGGCACAACACCGCAATGAGGCAATAGTTATCAGTCTTAATACATGAAGCGCCAAGGCGGCAACTTACCTGTAGATACAGCAGCGGTAAGTGCCCCATTTCGGCGTAGGTGTCGTGCCCAAAGTGAGCCGTGACCGGACGCTGCTTATATCCCCCGTCGAGCGCTGCGATGATAGCAGTGCGAGATCCAGGTTGCCAGCCCATTCCATGGGAGCGCGCCGAGTCTAGCGAGTTGAATGTGGATTCAGGTGGGGATGAGAGTAGAGCACTTGAAGTTGGGAGTCAACATCCAGTGGACGAAGCACGGACGCCACATAAAATGGCAGCCCGTAAATACAGCAGCGTTAAGTGCCCCATTTCGGCGTAAGTGTCGTGCCCGTACCTTTACTTCAGGGAGTTGCTGGGAAAGCAACCAGTCACAGAAGGTTTTTTGATGCGAAAACATCAAATGGCTCATTGAGCGAAAAAGCCGGCGTCTAGCTTCTGTAGCAGCTTAAAGGGACACTAAAGGGAAACAATAAATCAGTTTAGACTAATGGAGCATTGTTTGAGAACCCTGCAGGCAGTCATTTCGAAAAAATAGTTTGATTATTAGATGAGAAAATGAAGGTCCAAGTATCAGTATTTGAATTCCGCGCCGAAATCCCAAATCCCAAATCATAAGGGCCGCGGCACTCGCCTAGTCATTGCGAGCTTGACCATGGATGAGAGCGAGGCGGGCCGTCTTCTCTGAACGTTGCGCGGGAGCGGGAGGATTTGAGCCGTCGTCGCCAAGCAGCGTCTGACCACCCCGCGGATATCGCCCGGCGAACTGCTTCACTGGAGAGGGTCCGGAATGCAACAGGCGCCGTGCCGTCGAGATCAACGTAGCGACCGCGTTCGCACCCTGTGCGATTGTGTTTCGACGCTGCCCATGTTCGCGGCGTCTCTTTGCATGTCTAGCACTTACACTTTCCCTGTGGCACAACAGGCGTCGCACCGTCGAACGATGCGTGTATGCCCAAGCCTAATCTCAGCCAAGTCTAAGTCATCGACCTGGGCACAGCTGTCATACCTGGCTTAACGATGATTGTATACCTAAGCATAATAATTACAGCTAAATCGAAGGTTAACCAAGTGAAACCAAGACTTAACCAGGCTAAGCTGAGCTTTCGCTTTGCAGGTCCCGGATTAGCCGAGCTAAGCCGCAGCCAATTTTTTTTTCCCCCATTTCGATGCTATCTGCTTTCTTCCTTAGAAAGAACTGCGTGCTAGAAGCATTTGCGAAACGACAACTCGTGCAAGAGAGAGAAAGAGAAAGGAGATGCGAAAGGCACTGAGGATAACCGGACGATAAATATCCAGTTTGCTACCCTGCCCTGGGGAAGAGGTAAGGGGATACAGAAAGAGAAAAAAATGCACACACATAGAGAAGGACACGAAAACACACACACACACACAAACAAACGCGGGAGTATCACAGTTGTTCAAACAGGTCGCCTGACCGGAGCAACTTCAGTAGCGCCTTCGTCGCGTTCTGGTGTGGAGACCGCATCAGCCGGCACTGCAAGATGATGATAGCCTGCTCAGAAAGCGGCCGGTTGTCGAGGCGTGCCAACGCCGTCACGAGCGACTTTCTCTGGGAGCTGTGGCGAAGACAAGAATAGACGGTATGTTATATTGTTTTCTGGTTGCCACAAATATCACAGGCAAACTCGAGCAAAGTTGTATGCGAAACTATAAGAATAATAGAGAAAGCATAGAAGAAGCATTTTTTTCCTGCTAAATTATTACTTTATTTGTCCTCTTTTTGGCCTGATTTCTATATATGTGTTTTTTTTTATATTTTTGCCGCAGCTTCGCTGAGCTCCACAAATGTCCGCCTATTACGCATACACAAGAAAGTGTTCAAGTTTTGTTTTTCGTCTCCTCCAAAGCTGCATTTTGCTGGATGTGGATGAGCACGACCGGTCTATATATATTTACGATCTGTCAGCTCAACAACACATGAAGACGATGACAGGCTGAGAGGCAACCAACCCAGTGAAGAAGCCGCCCGCTAATACCCGTACACCGTGCGCTTACAGGGGTCAAGCAAACGTAAGCGCAAATGGGACGAGCACTGTGGAGTCGCAAAAGAGAGGACGAAAGCAAACAGCGGGGTTATAAATCACCAGTTCACAGTGAAGAGAAAAGAACGAAAAAAGCGGCTGCAGATATAAAATCATGCCATTTAAGGTCATGTCAGCTTTGCGCCCTTTTCTGCGTGTTGAAGAAAAAAAAAGAAAGAAAAGAAACAGTAGAACAAACTTCTGTTTTCACTTTTGTATCCCCCTAAGTGGTCTCTTAATTATCCGCATACTTACTTGTTGCCTGATGAAAAAGACCAGCAGGAATTCTGTCCGTCTCTTTCATCATCGCTTCACCCCCCCCCCCTTTTAATTACCCGTAACATACATCGAAACATTTTATTTTCTGACAGAAACAAGACTTCCCTCTACCAGCATTTGAAACTCCACCTACCGATTACACATGACACCACGACAGAAATTTTCTTAAAAAATGGAGTCATAATGAACTGTGTTTAGCTTCTCGCTTCCCGGTGGTGCCGCCTCGATTGCTTTCCTATGGAAGTTTTTTGTTTTGTTTTGTTTTGATTTTTTAAATTCCTGTCGTCCCCTCATGCGCGGCTCCTGTCTCGACGCGAATGAACTGCGAAATTATAGCGGCTGCTACATCGTCAGCATGCATTCCCCCCCCCCTCCCACCAGAGTCTTCCTGTTTTGGTTTGGCCTCAAGCATGCGGTCCTTCCAGTGCACTATTCGTAGGGATGGCGCGTCCTGGCGTCGTCGCGACACCCCGAATCGCATTAGCCGAGGCGACGTTTTGTCTCCTGCGCAGGCGGCCGATATAGCTTCCGTTGCGAAGCGAATTTGATGACGAAAGGGCCGGCCATTTCGACCGGCTGACTCGGGAAGAGAGGGAATAGGGCCATTGGTGTTGTTTCCCAACATTCCTTCTTTCTTTCCTTTTTTTTTCTTTTTCTTTTCCTTCGACATTACATAACGGGCAGTTGGCAACGATGCGAGGCTATTTAAAAAAAAAAAAAAGACGGTAGTGCGAGTAAGCATAATTATGAGATTAGCAATACTGAAGCAGCCAATACTACTTTACACCCCCCCTCTAAAAAATAAAAGAAAGAAGAGAAAATAGAACATAATGAATCTCATCATTTTTTAAAATGTATTTCTTTATTGTTTTTGACCGCAGTCGTGGCACAAAAAATCTGCGTCCGTCCTTCTATCTTTCTTTTCGTACTTCGAAGTGGCTCATTCTCTGTGTGTTTCTGTTCTCAGTAAGATGTCGTTGTTCTATAGCTTTCCGTGACATGGCTTTACCTCGCTCTCTATTTGATTATTCTGCGTGTTTTTTTCTTTGTTTCTTCGAACTGCTACAGCTTCTAAAGGTGCACTAAACAGCAACGCGAACTTCCATCAAAAGCCCGCTATTCGTTAGGCAAAAAAGAAAAAAAAGGTACTGATGGAGAATATGGAAGCCAAACAAATCTCGTCGGTTGAATTTCGCGCTGATACCTTAGTGCCGGTATACGTCAGTGTGACGCCACGAATTTCAAAGTATTTTCTTTCATCTTGGCTATTTTGACGAAGGAAAGTTTTTCGAAATTTACTGTACGAAGCCTCGTGGTTCCTGTAAACATCTTTATCGGTGAGGAGAAACATAGCCCTGAACCAACAAGCCGCGTCGCTCTTAATTCTCCTCGCACTGCTATATGCGGATCGAAACGGAGGTCGCGGGTTCCATCCTCACCGCAGCAGGCGCATATCAGCGGTAGGAACACGTCCCAGGGGGTTAAAATTATTCCCGAGTCCACCACCATGGCGTGCCTGATAATCCGATCGGGGTTTTTGTACATGCGGCCCCATCATTCAACTTAAGTAACGCTTCGGTGACGATGCCATGTGCCGTGTGGGGCAATGACAATGCTAACACCTCTCGGAGGTTATAAACAATGACACAACAACAACTCAAGCAAACACGTCTTGCTGTGCGTATGTTCTGTGTACCACGCAGACAAACAGCAGTGGTTCAGGCAAGGTAATTAACGTTTAACATCGACCTCGATTGTATTGCGCTTACAAGCGCAATACAATCAAAGCAAACAGCACAGAAAGCTTTGCTTACATCGATTTCCACAGTGCCTGGGATCCTCATAATTTTGCTTTCTTCTTCGGCTTCCCTGCCTCTTATCAAGTTTCCTCAGTGTAAATTATGAGAAAAGTTTTGGCTATCGCAGTAGTGTAGCTTAATATTTCAGGTTAACATAATAATTACATTTAAGCTCCATAATTAGTAAATTATACGACTGCGATGCACGAAAGGGGACACTAAGAGAAAGAACAAGTCAGTTTAGACTGACAAAAAACATTCTTTGAATGCTCTATCTTTGTCAATTTTGCGGTAATTGGTTGTAATTAGACGAGAAAGAAAATGGAGGACACTTAAGCTTCGCCTTTCAGAGTGGAACGCGGTAGCATTCAAAGGTCCCTGACTGCTTCTCACGCTTCCCGGCAACTGCAGCTTATGTAACTATAGGGGCGCGAAATGCGTCCGCTATTAGCCCCGAGAGCGAACTACAGGGGCGCTGCGAGCGCCGCTCGCGTGACGTCAGGGCAAGGACTCGCGCCTGTCGTCTGCTACAGTTCGGGCGGTGTCCGGGCGCTTTTGGCGGTGTTGTCGTTTGCGCGCCCTCATTCTCTTTGCTTGTATACTTATGGCGGTCGTTTCAAATATATTTTTACGACGTCTTCATTTGCGAAAATTTATTCAAAGAGCTTATTTCTTAGACGACAATGCAGCTCTCGAAGGCAACACTACAGTGCCAGCCGAAGGAGCGCAGACCAGCCCATTGCGGGTTTTTCAATCGACAACCGCAAAAATATAGAAAATAAGAATTCACGTATGATACGATACCTGCCGCGGTGCAACAAGTATGTCGCAGACGCTAGCTATATATGACTTCTGCAACAGTTACAATCCACTAAAACTGATTTGCTCACGACGAGTACTTCATGGTGTAATATCGAATTTTTGCGTTTCTTCGCAGAAACGCTCGGCGGTAACACGAGGACTTAACTAATACTGCAGTTAGGTTCTACAAGTACAACTTGCTTCTTTGACTGCTTCTTAAAATTAAGCGGTTCTTCACGTGCTTATTTTATGCGGCGGCAATTTGAAGTAAAGCTAATGAAGGCTTACGTCTATTTACAGAATACAAAATGGAATGTGCCAATATATATTCCCTTTTCTTTGCTACACGTTCAACTCACTTGAGAAATTTACTGGTGTTTGTTGCTTGAGGAATATACATGGCGAATTTGTTTGGCGAACTGACACAGGCTACTCGGCCTAAATTTTTTAGCGAAATATGCCTGTTGGACCGCATGCTGCAGCCAGAAAGAAGTCGGAGCGTCAATCATTAGTAGTATGGGACATATTGAAGATATAATTCCCCGGTGGAGGGTCAAAAATCAAGTGAATATATGTGTAAGTCTTGTGGTGTTTTCATTATGAATGTTTGCGATTCGATTGGAGCAAACCTTATTTTGCCTGCAATTGGGCGAGGTTCTCTTTTATGTACCGACGAAGCGAATAGTTCTCCGTTTGCACAATTAAACAACGCTGGATAGAGACATGGTGAGACAGAAAGTGCTTGAATTTCGCTTTTCTGGACAATCTAAGCTGCGCTGTAGTAGCTCGAGAACACTTTAGCCATTCCAATCGGAGCTGTAAAAAATGCTTTATGGTTTCAATTCGAAATTGTAGTGAACTGATGGGTTTCACGAACAAAGCGTGCCTCGCCATATCGACAGTCGGTTGCTACCGTTGCGTGATGGGTGTGCCATATTAGCGATAACGGCTACTGAGGGCCACTGTGAAACATTTCATCGCTTGAAATTGATTGGCTCTCGATCTTAACAACGAAACTTTTCTCTCAGGTGATTGCTACTATGGTATTTGTGAATTGACTATGCAAATACTCTACATGACGCGCCGTCGTGTTAGCAGCCATGAGCAATTCGTTTTTTGGAGGCCTGTTTCTGAAAGGGGTGAAACTAGCAGCAAACTTTTTCTTGAAAAATGGGCGCCTAGCTCTTTCTTTTACGTATTAATAAATGGCCATATTTGGCTAGAACAACTCACCAGAGTAATAAGAATTATGATGACAGCTTCGCTGGGCAATGTCTTTCTAACACCGATAACATGCTGACGCCAATTACAAAGATTATCTTTCGTGTAAAATGCAATGTCTCTCAGCTAAATTCTAAGGGAATGTTAAGTGTTTAGCCAAGCAGCGTACACAACTTAGCGTATTGAATTTGCAGACATTGTTATTACGCAAAATTTATGGATAGAGACGGCGCAATGTGCATTGTAAAACCAGTAGCCCCGTTCAACGCTACATAGCTTGCGATATCCAAGCCCCAAATTTTATTGACTCACGTGCTTTGGGAGAAGGAACTGTCGATCAGGCATGGCAGCAGAAAGAAGCCGACATACCCTTCAATAAGTGCGGCTCGAGCCCCCAAGCATACACGAAGGGAACGAGCGCGCGCGGCCGCCGAGCGAGACGGAGCGAGCGGCGTCCTGGCTGTGACGTCACACGCGAGAGGGCGCCACTCCTAATTCTCGCCGCTAATAGACAGGCGCGCAGAGAGAAGAGAACGAACTTTGAGAGCAACCGGCGAGCAGCCGAGCGGCGGTGAAACTGAGCCTTTATTGTACGTGCCTTCCACGCCGAGGAGGCCGGCCCCGCGAACATAAACATCCGCTCATTGTGCAGACGCTCACGGCGGCGGCGGCGGAATCGGATCCACTACAGGGCTCCCCCCCCCCCCCCCCCCCCCCCCGTAGATACAAAGGTCGCTGCTGTCGCGCGGATGCCCAGGACACGTGTTTACTCACGGGGCAGGGTACGGATAGGGGAGAATCGGGCGGGGAACGAGTGGGGAGTGCAAGAGGAACGCACAAGTTTGCCATGTACGCGGGCTTCACACGGTCGATTGAAATCACGTTTTCACGGCCGTTCACAGAAACAGTAAAAGTCTTTTCTCCGCGCTGTAGCACTTCGAACGCGCCGTCGTACGGTGCAGTGAGGCCGGGTCGGATGCCTTCGCGGCGCACGAAAACGCGAGTTGATGCAGCTAGGTCTTTGCTTACGAAAACGTCGTAAGTGGAGGGCTGTCGAGGTGATGTTGGTCGCAAGCGCTCAAAGAGCGACCGAAGTTGCTCAACGTAGGCAGGAGGCGAGAGGTTGGGGACTGCAGGTGGTGCGAAGAATTCACCGGGTAGACGTAGTGTCGTCCCGTAGACCATTTCGGCAGCTGTACACCCGAGGTCCTCTTTTATCGCCGACCGAATACCCAGTAGAACTAGCGGCAGGTCGTCGACCCATGAAGTTCGAGCGTCGCGAGCGCTGAGGGCGGCTTTCAACTGGCGGTGAAGCCTTTCCACCATTCCATTTGCTGACGGATGGTATGCAGTTGTGTGGATGTGGCGGATACCGAGGATGCTTGTTAACGCTCCGAAGAGCTCACTTTCAAATTGTCGTCCGCGGTCGGTTGTTACTACGTTGGGGCAGCCGAAACGAGATATCCAACTGGCTACGAAAACGGACGCCATGGTTGGCGCCGTAATATCGTGTACGGGAAACGCTTCAGGCCAGCGCGTGTTGCAGTCAACGCAGGTTAGGATGTATCGTTTACCGCGCGATGAAGGCAGCGGACCGACAATGTCGATGTGAACGTGGTCAAAGCGAGAGTCAGGCGGACGGAAGGGTTGAAGTGGTGACTTGATGTGACGGGTCGTTTTTGCACGTTGGCAGCGTTGACATTCTCGAGCCCAGCGGCGGACATCTGCGTTGCATGATGCCGGGCCACACATAACGGGAGGTGATGAGGCGCTGAGTGGCGCGAACACCAGGATGGCTCGAGTTGTGTAGCTTGCCAAAAACTTGACGACGGTGCGAGGAAGTCACAAATGGACGGGCACAGCCTGTTGACATGTCGCAGACGATCGTACTGGAGGAGAACGGCAGTGGCACCTCAGCAAACGAGAGAGATGTGGACCCTGCACGCAGGTCACGCAGCTCGTTGTCAGAATGTTGTTCTTCTGCGATGATGTCGAAATCCACAGCAGCAGTGGAGAGCGCGTCGACACGTGACAGAGCATCGACAGCCGCATTAACGGGTCCTTCGATGTACCGTAGGTCGGTCGTGAATTCGGAAATAAAATGCAGGTGCCGAATTTGCCGGGACGTGTGTGCTGTGGTTTCCACGGAAAGCGAATGTCAGTGGCTTATGATCCGTCAGTACGTGGAACACGGTACCTTCGAGAAGGTGGCGAAAGTGGCGAATGCCAAGGTAGACAGCGAGGAGTTCGCGGTCGAAGGTGATGTATCGAGTTTCTGCCGGCTTCATCTTCTGCGAAAAGAAACCGAGTGGACACCACAGATTATGCTGGAATTGTTGTAAAACTGCACCAACGGCACTGGAGGAGGCGTCGGTGATGAGCCGCACGGGCGCGTCAGTTAGGGGATGCACTAGGAGGGTGGCTTGTGCCAGAGCATTCTTGGCTTCTTGGAAGGCGGCGTCTGCTTCAGATGTCCACTCCAAGATCGCAGATGGCGCCTTTGGAGCCTTCAGCATGTCGGTCAAAGGTATAATGATGCGCGCTATATTCGGCAGGAACCGACGATGGAAGTTCAGAAGCCCGAGAAATTCGCGGAGCTTGCGAAGCGACGTTGGACGTGGAAAATCCCGCAGAGCTTGAACCTTCCTGTCCAATGGATTCTTCAGGTGTGACAAGGTGTCCAAGAAATTCGACGTTGTTAACACCAAAGACACATATGGCTGTGTTGATAGTTAAGCCATGTTCCTGCAGTCGCGAAAACAGCAACCGCAGATGGTCAGCGTGCTGCTCTGGTGAAGAACTGGTCACTAGCAGATCATCAAGATAGGCGATGACGAAGTGCAGACCACGTATGACTTCATTGATGAAGCGTTGGAAAGTTTGGCCTGCATTACGTAACCCGAAAGGCATGCGGACGTACTCGAATAGGCCAAAAGGTGTTGTGATGGCAGTCTTCGGTATGTCCGCTGGTTCCATAGGAATTTGATTATATGCCTTGACTAGGTCAATCTTGCTAAATATGGTCGTTCCAGCAAGAGTGGTAGCAAAGTCGTGAATGTGCGGCAGCGGGTACCGGTCGGGAGCGGTGCGGGCATTCAATGCATGATAGTCTCCACAAGGGCGCCAATCTCCGGGGTCACGCTTGGGCACCATGTGCAGGGCAGATGACCAGCTGATTGACGATGGGTGGATTATGCCTAACTGCAGCATGTGATCAAATTCTCTGCGAGCTGTGGCGAGGCAGTCTCCAGCAAGACCTCGTGGCTTGCAGGACGCAGGAGGACCCGTGGTGACGATGTGGTGCGTCACAGTGTGCCGCACTGGAAGTTCGAAATTGGTAGGTTTGGTAAGTTCAGGAAATTCACTGAGGATAGAGGCAAATTCTGATGATGGCGAATGCGGAGCTGGTTGCGTAGAGGCGGACAGCGGTGCGAGGATACCTTGCACGGAGAGGCTGGTCGTACAGTCCACAAGTTGACGGGAGCGGAGATTCACGTTCAAACCGAAATGGGTAAGAAAGTCCGCACCTAGTATGGCGAAGCGCACGTCGGCGAGGATAAAAATACACCGAAATATGCGACGCAGGCCCAGGTCAATGGTGAGGGAGCGTTGGCCATATGTTGCGATTGTGGATGTATTTACAGCTTGCAAAGGCGCAGTCCTCGGACAACGGTGTCGGTCCTGGCGAGAGGCAGGAATGACGCTTACCTCTGCACCAGTGTCCACAAGAAAGCGATGGCCTGCGATCCTGTCTGTGATGTAGAATAGGCGGCTTTCCGTAGCGGTTGAGTCACGCGCCGCCATTAGTGACTCGCTTCCATGTTTCCCTGCCAGCGACAAGGCTGTCGACATTTTGCAGCGCTGGTGCCGAACCTGGTGTGGTACCAGCAGAAGCCGTCAGAAGTGTATCTTGGACGGGAACGGGAACGCGAACGTGAGCCACCCCTAGCCAGTGGAGAGCGACGAGGCGTGTCCATCTGCATTGCTGCCATGGTGTCCATCAGCCTATCAATTTTCTCCTCAAGGCGAGATTGCCGGGCCTCGAGGTCTGATGTGACAGTGGTCGAGGACACAGCGGAGCTTGCGCCGGAGTAGTCGTTCACGCGGTCCGCGAGCTCTGCCAGTTTGTCAAGAGGCATATCATCCGCAGCTGCCAAAACCACGACAAGTGTCTGAGGCAAGCGTTGTAGAAACATCTCGCGCAGTAGTGGACTCTCGGAGTCTTGGGTACGGTCGCCGAGTAGCTGTCGCATCCGATGTAATAGCTGCGACGGTCGGCGATCGACGAGTTCTTCCGCGTTGAGGAGTTGCTGCAAACGGCTCCTCTCGGACATGGTTTTGCGTGTGAGCACTATGGCCTTGAAATGGTCATAGGGCGCGGCCGGATGTGGGGCTCTCATGACGTCGTCGAACTCATCAGCTACTTCGGAGGAAAGTGCTGAGACGACATGCAGGTACATCAACCGTTGCGATGTGATGCGCCGCAGATCGAAGAGGGCTTCTACTTGCGTGAACCACACGGCGGGATTCTTCGGCCAAAATGGCGGCAGCCGCAGCTGGGCATTGCAAATGGCGTCCATGGCAGCGCTGGGGGCAGGGATGTCGCCTGGCACTGTTGGCTGGGGCTGAAGAGCCGGGGCGTCGTTGCTGAATACTGTAGTGTTCATTTCGTCTTCCATTGCGTGAGCTTGCTACGTCCGGGTCATCAAGCTATAGGGGCGCGAAATGCGTCCGCTATAGACAGACGCGCGCAGAGAGAAGAGAACGAACTTTGAGAGCAACCGGCGAGCAGCCGAGCGGCGGTTGTGGACCTGTTGTGGAGCAGGAATCTTCTTGAAACATGCGAAGTTCATTCTTTAGCTCGTTTAAAATAAAATTTAATTCGGTTCTATAGATGAATAATTAAGTACGCCCGAGCACGTGCTGTCAAAATTCATGAAGTAAAGGCGAACAGGTCTGGGAACTTCCAAGACGGCGTCGCCGCCTGTCATTAAGTTTTTGCGTCTTTTGTGGCCTTACCATGGCATGTAGTCGCACAGCAGGAGTGGATTTTTTGGAGTAGATGAGTAATTTACAAATACAGTTCGACTTATTTTTCTCTGTCTATTTAAGCGCTTGAAACTGAGTTTGTTGTGTCCGTTCGTCCTCTCCGTTACGCTGTCCCTTTCCTAGTGTTGTCGTCGTGTCATCGTGGTGAGGTCGCTTCCCCATCCTCAGCGCCACATTGACCCTGTAGAGAAAAACGATACCCAGTAACGCCACTGGTAGCCGAATGCATTCACACTCTAATGGCAATGTGTATTTGGAATCCGGACGCGCTAAGCACTGCGCTATCAAGAAATTTGGAAACTTGTGCCGGTTTTTGCGGGCCACGCGGACTTTTCGATCGTTGGTGCGCGTGTAGGCTTCGTGTTGCGTTGGTGCGCGTGTTACTTCGTAGGCCGTATAGCAAGAACACTGTAGCTGGCGAAGACTGCGCTTAGTGCGTCACAGAGTAGTTCTGGAGAAGATGGTGGTGTCCGCTGCAAGGGCCTGTTGCTGTCGTAGTCAACGAATTCGATTCGCTGATTCCGGTGAGATCGCAAAAAGCACGACAAGGCTTTAACGGTCTTCTTATACTGCTGTGCTCAAAACGTTCCACGATCGACCTCTGTCGGAAGGGACAGTCCTCCAACGCAGACGTGACTCTATATGCTATCAGCAAGTGACACAGCCTCTCCAGTGGCGTAGCAACAGGGGGGGCCGGGGGGCCGTGGGCCCCGGGTGCAAGGGACCACTGGGGGGGTGCCATATACGTCTGAAGGCACCCCTCTTTCCGCCGACTATACCCGGGGGGGGGGGGGGGTGACAGGAGACCTATGGGCCCCGGCTGCCAGACGACCTAGCTACGCCACTGAGCCTCTCTCTCCCAGATAGTTACCAAATAATTCCTTTCCCCGCAAAAGTGTCTATTTCGCTTGCCCAAACGCACTTAAGACGATGTTCTTCGGAACATAACCAGTGTTACTGGATGCAGTCCTTACGCTTGTTAACTATATCCGCGCCGCGGCGCCGTTGTCTGCTCGCCTTTTGCCGACGCCGCTCGGGACCTCCAGTGAACGCGTCACAGTAACAAGCGTCGTAAATAGGCGCGGTGTTTATTGAATATGCTGTTGAAGGAGACGAAAATTTCACCTTGCTACTCCGTTTTGCCTATGGAAGAAATGAATTAAGGATAGAGGAAAACACGTGCATTTTCACGCACCTGCATTGCCAAGATCATACGTAGATACAGATAAAAGAGAGAGAGAAAACCCACACAAATGGGCGTGCAACGATGCATGAATAATACACGTGTATTCTACTCCGAAACCGTGTATGAGTTGATAGAAAGAAAAAGAAAACGCCACGGAAACGTTCACAATTTGTCATGTAGGTGCGCGTAGCCTATTTCGTTGTTCACTGCGATAACAAAAGTCGTCACAAGGCTCGCATAAGCAATAACGAGTGCAGGAAATGCTCGTTCGCAGTCACGAACGCTTCTTCCGGCGTTCAGGGACCCTGTAAACAACTGCAATGATCGGGCAACAACAGCAACAAAAAGTGGGTGGTACGGTGAGAACGGAAGGAAGGCGGGCGCAAACAACGTAGCTGACATTCGGGAATGCTGTGCGGTGAAATTCGCCAAGCCCGTTGCCTCGTAGGAGAAATTTTCCTCTCTCATGGGAAAAAAAAATCTCCGCATAATGCATTCCCAACGGTGACCCAGGAAACTTGCATGACATTAGCCTACGCACTCACACACTCCACCCACTGTTCTTACTCCTCCTCTCACCTCCCTCCCATCCGCCACAAAAAATAAATAATAAATAAACAAAGCAGTCCTAAAAGCTCAGTGTTCTCGATTTGCTTGCGCCATTTAATGGAAGATGGAACTATGGCCATTTGGGGAAGAAACCAAGAAACTTCTGGTGCCGCAGTTTCTCGAGCTAGTTTTGTGGGAGACAAAAAAATAACTTTAAAAAATGTCGCAGACGAAAAGTCTGAGGCGTTGTTTCTTTTTCTTTTCTCTCAAAAAGCAAAAGGTCTCGCCCTTGTTCATTTTTTGTGGTATTTTTCATTCTTTCCCGAAAATCCACTGCAGCAAACTTCCGTTACGATTTTTCATTCGCCCAAGCAGTAGTCGCACGCGAGGGGCATAAAAGTAGACGCGAGTTAACAAAGCCAACGAGGCGAAGCTCGCTGAAGTCAACCGCTGCTGCTGTTTATGCTGCGGTCGCTTCTTCACCGTGTGCAAGTGAGGAAAAAAGAAGCGATATATATATATATATATATATATATATATATATATATATATATATATATATATATATATATATATATATATATATATATATATATATATATAGCGGACAACCGCGCTGTGACGAGGTTATTTCGCAGAAGTGCTCCGACGACGCTTTATAGCTACCACCGTTGAGAAAACAAAGCGACGTTTTCCTCGCCGCGGCTCCCTCTCCTCCCTTGTCCTAAATTATGATTCTCCCTTGTCGTGCCCGTTTACTTCTGCCGCTGTTCTCCCGATAACATGACGTTTCTCGCTATTCGTTTCCACGCGCGACCTCTTTTACTCGTCTCTCTGCTTCCGTCCCTTGAGCGCACGGTATCGCGCTTTCCAGTTCCGTATAGCTCAGTACGCACTCGAAGAGACCGATAGCCCGTATTTATACGCACAGAGACACGCGAACATGCACACACACAACAAAACCTCTCGCGCTAGAGCTGTTTGCAATAGTACGTCATGCTGAACATACTATTAGAGAAGGCGGCCGACCGCTGGCGCCAACGACGGACCGTTCATCTTGATTTAGTTGTTTCGTAGCATAAATATATAAACGATAGGCAGGCGTATATTTACGCGAGAAGCGTTAAGGCAAGGTTCGAGCACCGCAATGTGATTCAATCGGCCATGCAACGCCACTTCGTCGTTGTTCAGATGTCGCATATGGGGCCCTATACGGGCCGTGCACGCCGACGGACGCGCCACTGGTGGCGGCCTTGCACAGAACACGCGGGAGAGGAGCCTGGCGCGCGCCGTAGTTTGTTGTGTCGTTGATAGTGCTTCTCTGTCTTATTCACGTTTTCAGAGCAAGATAGGCAACACCATTCGCACGTGTGGGGTGGCCAAAGCTTCAGGGAATGTCGAAGAAGAATTGTTGCAGGGTGGGGGGCTCAAATACCGGTGAAAACGTGCAGGCAATACGGTTCTAATCATTCACGGCAAAGCCACATCAGAGGGAGCAACGGTAGCAAAAATGGATCGTCGCTTCGAAGGGAAATTTCTTGTTCTCATCCTTTCCTTTGTGTCGTCGGTGTTTTTTTCCACTCGATCAGAGTTAGACGCGTGAGCAACGAAGTTCGTCTGCAGTGCAGCATGAGATTTAAAGGCATTTCGCTAAAGTTCGGAATGCTGTTTGCAGCTTATATTGTTTTCCGCTTCTTTACCGCGTTGCGCTAGCCTAGCGCAACGCGGTGCTGCCTAAGCTAGGCAGCACGACTGCACGAGCGCATTGCGTTGTATGTTAAAGCTACTGGAGTTTGCAAGAACTGAAATTGTTGGCTTCATATGGCGCGGTAAATCCTCGCACCAGCTGTCGCGCACTTCATGTTTTTTACATCTATTTTATGCGTGGCTTCGCACATGTTTAACTGTTGCTAGTTGTTCCACGGATAACTCTTGTCGGTTGTTTTTAGCTGCGAAGTTTTCACCCTGCCTTGTTTGTAAAGGGTATAAATCACGCTGTGTCTTGTCGGAATGATACCAAGGAAGTGCTTCTTTAACAGCTTTATTCTTTTCGCCCGAGGGCATCTTAGATATCGTTCGCGTTTTTGGAAATGTGTTTAGAAGATAGGTAGTTCAGGGCGAGAATTGCTAATAGCTGCTGCATATGGTATTTTTGTTCCATTTCTCGCTGAAAACTTGGCGTCTCGTTTGGGAAGTCATCACACCTCGGCGTTGCCTGAGCAAACTTAACACGCCGAGTGATTTGTTTGTTTCACAACGTAGTCTCTTCTTGCATGTGAGTTTTATGCTCAACTGAATTCTTTCTTATACTTACGCTGCAGACGACTAAACCGGGCCTTGCCGCCAGCACTCATCTACTTTGACTGGCGCTGCTCTGCCTTTAAATATATCATGTGGCACCTCTCTCTAGTAATATAAAAAGTACTGAAAAGTTAGTCAGTCTTTAGCTTTGTACGTTTCCAAGCAGCTCCCTTGGGGAATTTAAAATTACACAAACTGCAGCGGGAACGGTAGTTCAGCGGTGTATGCAGTAGAATTGCATCGGCGGTACAACACTAACACGCACTTTTATTAACCCGTGTGTTCGGTGACTTCGTTGGCTAGTGTACGCGTTTCCATCAATAAATTGGAAATTACTCTTCTTGAGGCGACTTCGACAGCACTTATTCGGCGATGTCACATGTATTCATCGGCAGAAAAATCACAACGGCATATGCAGAGATTGCACCGCGTGGATTTGTTTCATATATGTCTGCACTAACGACGGGTGCTTATTATCCAGGTACAGAAGCAGCATTGCGGCAAGGGTAGAATAAAAAAAACCATCGAGAGATCGCATCACTCAACAAAATTTATCGGCTAGTGAACATGAGCTCCACGTCATGTAAATGGGGTTCGTGGCGTTTGTCTGCGGGACACACCTTGCACGTATGTGGACCATGTTGTCCCAAACACCGGTAACATCGTGTTCATACCCGCTCGCACAGAGGTCAGCATCTTCCCTACAGCTCTCACCGCAGAAGAAACAGCCTGGCACCCGAACATTGGAGAAATCGCAGCCGTGAACTTTAGCCATCCTTGCTGCAAAGGGTTGTCGTCTGCTACTGCTCCCGCGTGTACTGTTGAAAGCGTCCGCTAGATGGCTTTCAGTGGCGACTCTATAGGCGGTGCACGAGGCGTATAACGTAAAAATATTGCAATATGTCTTTATTCCAATCTCCTGACGTAAAATTTGCGCAACCGCTGATGCAAGCATCAAAGGGCAACCCGTTTCGTGGTTTGAAAAGTGCAGTCAATCTCTCTCCACGTTCATACGAGGTCACTTTTTTTTCCTTTAGAAGCGAATGGCATTGCCCACATTGAACAGTTTTCCTTATCTGATTGGCTGACAAGAAGCCAGGGGCACGCTGAAGTGGAGAGGGTTTCAATGGGGCCGAGCCAGCATAGTGAAAGTAGATAGCCGGATGAGGAGGGTCGTGCTGGCGTATACGATTGGTCCGCTTCCCTTATTTAGCTTGCGGTGGTTTGTCGAAAACTGCGACGCCGTGCAACTGAAGGTTCAAAATGCTGCCAGAACAGATCCTCAGCAAATAAGAATTGTCAGAGCGATGTCCTATACGTGCCGAAAGGACTCGATAACGTTATACTGCCACGCAAAAAGTTTCATTATGCGCAAATAAATCCATGGTCCCCGACAGGTGCGAGTAGCCAGTGCCAGAGCGATCGGTGGGCAGCCATCTTCTATTCCTTTCGGAACGGGGCAGTCTCTGGCTATTTAGAGAAAAAATCTGTTTTGTGTGGCATAATAATGCATCTTTAATGCGTACACGTCCCTTTGACGCGGTAAGGTCTCATGGTTTTGTGATTTCGCGTGACAAACAGGCAAAATGGGCGCAGCCCGAAAAGGTTTGACTAATACCAATTGGTCAAACGACACCTTTTTCGCTAATGGCAAAATAAAGGCGTCGAATGAGAAATTATTTTTCTTTCGGTCGGTCTAATCATACATAATCATTGTGCACATATCATATCAGATGGGGCGTTTTCGCGATTTTCGTGACAGACAGCCGCAGTGGGTGGCGGCTCGAAAAGCTTTTGACCAATCGTGGAGGGCGTATTGCAGAATTGGAATAGAAAATTTTGGAATGGCTTTACGTGATAACGCCCATGGTTCACATTGTACTGAAGGAGAGAACATGGACTGTTCGGCAGGTGAGGTGTATCTATATGGCACCTAAGACACCTTCATGTAATCCCGTCAGTGTGGTGCTCAAATGAGGAAAATGTGCCAGGCGTGATGTGATTTCGAAGCTTTTCTTTTTTTTGTCGTGAGGAATACTAGGTTCAGATAATGTAACAAATCTATGCCGATTCTTGTGCGGATCAAGCCCCATGTCAGTGGCCCGAATAGCGCCAGCGATGAAGGGTAAGCGAGGAGGAGGATCACTAGATTAAGAATGGTTACTTTATGCTGACCTGACATGCCTGCATTTTACCAGAAAAAGCTTCAAAACCCTGCGTCTCCGCACTGTGCGTCGCAGCAGACGTTTCATTTTTCGTCTTTTTTATTGTTAGCACCATTTCTTAATTTTCTGTGGCATATAGCGTAAATCTAATTTGATCTGTAATATTCGAAGAGGGGGATTACTTACACTGGACATCAAAATGCGTAATTGACTAATTAAAAACTGTAATCAGCTCTTTAACTAATTACTTTAGCGCACCAGTTGGAATGCACGAATTGAAACCAATAATATCACAAGGCACATCTACCATGGTCCAAATGTCGTCCTCGCCCAAATTAACGAAAGCGGTGAAGCGCATCCTGCATTGTACCTCAGTCGAAATCTGACACCACGAAAAGAGGCTTTTACCACCCTGGAGAAAGAATGTTTTAGCATGGAATGGGCAATTCAAGAGCTAGGATACGAGTTTGAAGGCGCTAAATTCTCCGTCGAGAGCTACCATGGCCCTCTTGGTTGGCTGAAGCAAATGTCGGAAAGAAACGGAAGACGAATGAGATGGTCGTATTTCCTCCGGAATAAGAATGCAGACTAGCTGGGCCGGGGCCACGAGCCCAGAGAGTGTATTTTGAAACGTGTTTTGTATGTAGTGCTAGTGATGTTATTAAGTTAGGCAACCTATTTCTGTCTGGTTGAGATCTGACCACGACTGGAAAGGAGAAAGACAGAAAGAGGGGTAAAACAATGTAAAGCGCTACGGGGATATCATAGCGTCCGGTAAGCGTGTCACTCAGGCACGCCGACGAGTGTGTGTGTGTGTGTGTTTGTGTGTGTGTGTGAGTGTGTGTGTGCGTGTGTGTGTGTTTGTGTGTGTGTGTGTGTGTGTGTGTGTGTGTTTGTGTGTGTGTGTGTGTGTGTGCGCCTCTGTATTCGCAGGGAGGTGGACACAACGAAGGGAGGGCTGCGCCCTTGAGCTGCAGCTGCCATGTGCAATCAGCCATCACGACTAGAACGATCCCCGACGCCACGACGGATCATAACGCTTCACGCAACCTAACATTTGGTCACCCTCAGGTCGGATCTCTTGGCAGGGGAGGTGTTTGTTACGTCTCAACACCACAAAGGCGTTAATTGAACGATTGTCACGTGTCAAAACGACAACCCCTCATATCCAGACGTCAACGCAGCGTGGACAGCAACCACTGAAGGGTCGTACGGAGGGCGCTCACCCCACCATTACCTGGAAGCCTGAGCAAAGGATGAAAAGGAGGGAACCACGAAAGCGAATTGAGAGGCGCAGTTAATTAGGCGTTTAACATGAGTCAAATCACCACCCATCCCTCAGTGCTTATCCAGATGTCAACTCAGCGTGGACGCCGACTGTTGCAGGGTTCCACGAAGGGCCCTCACCCCGCCCTTTACCTGGCAGCCTGAGCAAAGGATGAAAAGAAGGGAACCACGACAACTAGCTGAGAGACAGTTAATTTGACTTTTACGACTAGTCAAATCACCACCCATCCCTCAGCGCTTATTCATACGTTAACTCAGCGTGGACGCCGACTGTTGCAGGCTTCCACGAAAGGCCCCCAGTCCGTCCTTTACCTGGCAGCCTGAGCGAAGGATGAAAAGACGGGAACCACGACAACTAACTGAGAGACGCAGTTAATTTGACGTTTACGACGAGTCAAATCACCATCCATCTCTCAGCGCTTATTCAGACGTCAACACAGCGTGGACACCGACTGTTGCAGGGCTCCACGAAAGGCCCCCATCCCATCCTTTACCTGGCAGCCTGAGCGAAGAAATGAAGGCGGGTGACGACGACGAATGGGGTGCCGCCGGTTGCTTTCTTGCCACAGATTACAAACCAGTCTTTTCGGAGGCGGAGATACTGCGGGTTATTGCGAGCATGGGCGTAGCACCGCAACGGAGTCGACGATGGTGATTTGCTGCTGGACAGTCTTCAGATTTCCTAGCCGACTCGCCTAGGGAAGACGACGGTATTAAAAGCAGATACTTTTTGAAAGTTGGACAGAGGTTCTTGGTGTGAACTTGGACCCCTTCAGTCATGGCGTACACTGTTTGTGGACGCGACTTATTTTTGCCATTACTGTGCAGTGGTTGCAGGGAATAGACAACGAACATTAAACTTTCAGTAAATTGAACATTCTGCTTTCCTAACGTGCACCCATTTCACTTCTGAGTGAAATGTATCGCTTCAGGTGAAGGCACAACCGTCCTTGACGGGATGTTTGGAGTGGGACGTTTCGGTAGTTATTGCGAAATATTCTTCCCCTTTTTGTAATGCTGGCACCCAGTAATTAACCTGTGCATGTAATTCGAATGGGCGATTCAATTTTTTTATTGAAAAAAACGTAGCATGAGTGACTGTACAATATATGAATATTTAATTACTATGTAATTATGATGGGCCTCTATAAAATGTGAGTCATTCTCATTCAACATTGACTTGGTTTTTGTGGAGTCTCCAGCATCTTGGCATAAGAGTAAATAAACTTCACGCATTTACCGACAGTTGATCGTAATTCGTTACTGAAGGGGATAACTTACTCCTGCATGGAGTGGGCTTCCGTACTGGAGCTGTGTAACCGAGGTAATTAAACTCTTTTTCCTCCATTTTCTACAACCTGACGTAGTAGTCGATGGGTTTGGTGTATTCCGTGCCCGGAACGCCACCCTAGCCTCAACAAGGCCCTTGGGTTCTCATTCTTCTCCTTCATTGCGTAGCGCGGATCTCGAGGGCATGTTTGATGCCATCAATAGGTTTCATGCGAACGCACTAACCATCAGATCGATTGCTAATAGCATTTAAGTCGCCAATCATCTCTAAAGAATAGATGTACCGCCAATTTGTTTTAATACGTAAGCATTTTTCTGCCGATCCAACGAGGAAACCCGTCCGTCCGTCCGTCCGTGCACCCGTATGTCACTTAAGACCATCAGTGGAGTTCGGCGTTGTTTGTGCGGACGGCTGCATGTAAGGGTAGCGCGGGGTGGTCAGAAGACGAGCGGGGTTCGACACCAAGACGGCGGCGGAGATTTATAGCCATCGGGGGTGGGGGACCCGCGGTCTACGAAGAGCGCGTAGGCGGGGTGACTGTGTGTCGGGCTTCCGCCAGTCGGTTCGCGGAAGCAATGCACTGGCCTTGAAGTCAGCCCCTTGCCGCTGAACCGCACCATGCCGAGACATTCGCACACTGTCCAAATGATCCAACGGAGCGTGGAAGTGCTTTCTTCGAGAAAGTGTGTCTTTTGCGAGGTTGTGAGACAAAAGGGGACTCGTTGCACCGAAAAGGATTTGTGGCGACCGCCTGGACGCATTGGAACTCCCGATAGTGTCACCTTGGAGCCCCGTTGTGTGCACACTGCGCGCACCGCAGTGTGATTGGACGAACGATGGGGCGAGAGGGTTGCTGGGGATGCTTTTATGTACGTGAAGGGCCGTTGGAAGGAGGATTCGGTGGAGATTCGGCTAAGAAAGAAGACCAAAATTCTAACCTTTGACTCGTACTTTGATGTCCGTGTAAATACTTTCCATTATATCGCTTGCATATTCTATCTTAATAAACAGTTAACCTCATTGCAATCAGAGTCACTGGCTCGCCTACTGTAATGTGACGTCGCGACATCCACACCATCTTCAAGTTTCCCTCGCTGACATCGAGGCGAACATCAACTGGCGCAGTCGACAGGATCGCGACGTCTTTCAACTGAAGGCAAGTGACGTGTTGGTTGCTTGGGCGGAAAGCAAGCAGGCGGGAGAGCATTTGGAGGCCCCAAGAAAGGACACGACATCATCGTCGGAAGGATGGCGCAGAAAGCTACGAGCAAGGCTGCAAACTGGACAGTCAGCAGCAGGCTCATTGTTCGAGAGCGGAGCTGCAGGAATCTCGGAGACGCACACCACAGGAATGCCGCAGATGCCACAGGTGGAATAGCGACGTAGCGCAGCGGAGTTCGAGTCAGCAAAACTGACAGGGTGAACCGCAGGAGAGCAGAAGACGTCAAGGGTTCCACAGCGACGCAGCGCCGTGGAGTTCGAGTTGGCAAGGCTGACGGGGAGAACCGCAGGAGCGCAGGTGATGTCGAGGGCGGCATAGCGACGGTGGCGACGTGGAGTTCGATAGCAGTGAGCAGCCTGGAAAAAGAACTGGAAGTTTGCGGATTAGTTTCGCACCGAAATATCAGTGGTTGCTGCGACAGAGAGCTGTCAGGAGCACCCAGGAAGGCCAACAACACCCCGGAGAGGCAGTCCAGGCGGCGGAGACAGGAGTGGTCAAGGTGGGGCACTTGTCTGTTGTCTCTTGGTCCACCATGTCGGGCTACCACATAAGTGATATTCTCGAGTTAAAGGGAAGTTTGTAGGACGTCTCATCTCACGATGGCGGAGAGCGACATGGCTGCCGCAGGGGCTTGTCAAGAAGGGAAAAATGTACCCATTCGACAGCGTGAGCAATTGCTCACTAAAGAAGTGTTTGAACTTGAGAAGGTCAGACTAATGCTAGAGATTGAAAAAATTAAACTCGCTCAAATGCAGCTACAGCCGCTGGTGGATGCACAATGCGGGCAAAGGCAGTTGTCGAGTGTCAAGCTGGGGGAGTATGCGAAAGAATTGAAGGCAGTTCTTGCTCCAATGCCAGACGCGGATCCCACAGTGCCCGCATGGTTTAAAAGCGTGAACACTCTCTTTGAAACGTTGCAAATCCCCAAGGATATTCGTGGAGTATTATTGCTGCCGTTCCTAAACGAGAAGACGAGAGCATTTGTTGCAAGCGAGTCGGACAGTAGCGTAATGCCATACACTGAACTGAAAGAATTTCAAAGGAACTTAATATGACTCCTAATGAGTACCGGCGCTTATTCCTGTCTGTAAAGAAAGAACAGCGTGATTCGTGGCATCAGGTAGCGACCAGGTTAGAGACTTTGTTCTCATACTACCTAAAGAGTAGGGATGTCACAACCTTGAAGGATCTAAATGATTTGGTTATGGCCGATAGGTTGAAACAGATACTATCAGAAGAAGTAAGGACATACGTAATGCACAATGAAGTCAAGGCCTGGCTTGTCGCTAGCGAAATTGCCGAGCTAGCCGAGACATATGAGGAAAGCAGACGCGTGGGCTGGACACGAGAGCGTTCGGATAAGCCACTCCATGAAGGAGACAGACGCGTGGGGAAGACGAGTGGCCAAGCAGGGAATGCAGGCAGGAAACCTCAAATGGGAGCTATCCGATGCTTCCAATGCAAGAAATTTGGACACTATGCCAAGAATTGTCCAGACCCGCGCCACGGTTTCGAGGAGGTGCAGCTCGAGGAAGAGAGCAGCAAAATCGTAGCAAGGGCGGAGATAATTGTATCTGACAGTTTTCGGCCGCAGGTGCAGCAGTGGGATGAGGTAAATCAGCAAGCCGCGTCTAAGGTGTTAAACTGGGTCGATTTGAAAGTTGGGGAGAATTCTGTCAGGGCTTGTCTGGATTCAGCTGCAGAGATAACTGTGCTAAGCACAGAGACGGCACCCGAGGTTTGTAAGAGCAAGAATTCAGGTAAAATTAAGTTAAAAGGCGCAGTTGGTCAGGTTGTTGACGCTGACTTGCTTTATGTACCACTATCTCTAGCCGAAGAGGATGGACGCAGCCACCGAGTGCAGACTCTGTGTGCAGTCACTAACGTGTTGTCACAAGGGATAGGAGCATTGTTAACGCCAGAGGCACATGAACTACTGGAGCGCGCGAAAAGACAGCGGAATGAAGAAGCGCAGGATAGAGTCACTCTCGAGCAAGTGTTTATCACCACAGATAATACGGTCGCCGACTGACCAGGAGGGAGTGCAGAGCTCAATGAGGAGACGGAGGAGCATATCATAGTTGCTTCGGTGGGCCTAGCTGGAAATGAAGCTGTGGGTTCAGATTATATAACACCTGTGGCTACCTTCAGGGCCGAACAAAAAGAGGACGATTCCCTGCATGAAGTTTGTACGCAAGCAGTTGAAGGTACGCACGGAAGGAATGTGCAGGATAGATTGCTTTCTCATGAAAAGAAAATTAATCACCAAATTCAGAAGCAATTGTTGCCCGAATTCGAAAGGACAGAAGATTTAGAACTCGCGCAGGACACACCGAGTGAGGAATCCTTGTCTGAGGAAGAAATGAAGCAAATGCTTAGGAGCGCAATGTCAATGTTTCAAGTCCCGGAAATAAAGAGGGTTCTGAGAACAGCGCTCGGCCTTGTAACCTATTACCGCGATCATGCTCCTGAAAATTTTAAATGGATGTGCCCTCTCTTTGACTTGTCCCACCATGGTTTACCCAGGGCCCTCCCTCAGAATGAAGACGCCGAAAACGCACTTTGTGCAGTAAAGAATGCGTTAGCATCACTGTCGCAGGTGGTGGCCCATGGTCATGCTCGCGATTTGCTGTTGACAACCGACGCCTCCGAGGTACCGTTAAGGACCTGACTACCGCAGCTTGTAATGATAGAACAAACACCGGTAGCATTACTCAGTGGAAGGATGACGGTAGTACAGGCAGAGTGGTTAATCATAGAGAGAGAGGTGTGTGCGGCCGTGGTGACGCTAGGGAGGCTTCGCACCTGGCTATTTGAAGCGAGAATAAAGGCGGTCACGGACCACAATCCGCAAGCATTTCAGGCGGGTGTTCGGTCCACCAGCCCGAGGTTTTTGCGCTGGTCATATGCGCTGCAGGCTGTCAAGAATGACGAGCCGCTAAGCAAGATTGCCACCTTGCCACCCGATTACGACAAGGGGTGCAAGACGCGCATTCCGCTCCCTCTCCGTCACTGCAGCTAGGAGGCGTTCGAAGAAGCGGCCTTTGTGCTGAAAACCCGCTTCCTTCCTCCAGCCCCATCGACATTGTGACGGGACGAGTTCGGTGTGTGGACAATGATTCCAGAGTTCCCCAACGCGGAGCTGATTTGACACGCCTGGACAAGCTGCCGTGGGGACAACGTATTTTGGTGCGTCTCACGCTTCGGCACCCCCGCCAACGCCGTCGTCGGGCATCAGAGCGCGGTTGCCTTTGTGTACGTAAACTGGTCTGCAGAGCAGCGGCGAGTTGGTGATGAGTAAACGAACAGTCGCCGCGTCGTAGGACCGGCGGATCGAGTGTATAAAAACTGTGGTTGTGCGAATGCTAAAAACACTTCTCTTGAGCAGTCATGTTAGACTGAGTCACTTCTCTCATGCAGTCCTGTTGGACTAATACTCTTTTTCTCAAGCAGTCATGTTAGACTGATTTAATTTCTGTAAATAAACCCTTTTCCTCGTTCTCGATGAGAAACAGTTCTTCACTTCATCAACGATCTCAGCGTAAATAAGTTGGACGACGGCATGGGCCAGCTACCTCCGAATTCATGCCGTACTCCAATCTTGGCAAAGGACCACGGACGATGGGATTAAGCCCCCAATCCTGACAACTGGCTGACAGCGGTGAGATGGACTTTGCGACATGGTGCTGTATCTGCGGTGAGTGCTTGGTTTTTGCTTTGACTCTCTAGGCTTCATTGTGTGGTTGTTCTGTTTAGAACAGTAGGGAAGCTAGATTGTTGTGTGTTAGCTAGATGGTGTTTTCCTAGCTAGATTTAGAGAGCAGAATCAAGGCAGTAAAGCAGCAGTCATGGAGTTAAGGACACTGCTGAGAGACGAGTTGTTGATTGTTGGTGAGGAACTGGGCCTAGATGTACGCAAGGAAATGCTCAAATCGGAATTATTGGAGCTAATTTCCGAAAAGGCCAGTGAGGAAGAAATTGAAATGGGGTTTGAACTTCTGAAAAAGAGAGAAGAACGAGAGAGAAAAGAACAAGAGAGAGAGGAACGCGATAAAGATCGCGAGTTAAGAAAAATGCAACTGGAACTTGAAAGCAAACGTTTGGAGATGTCTCAAGGAAGTGAAGGCGCTCTGGGACGATCAAGTGAGGCAGAATCGTACCGCATGGACAGGCTATTAAAGCCATTTGAGGTCGGGACCGACATAGGCTTGTTCCTAAGCAATTTTGAAAGGACTTGCGAAAAGATGAACTTCGGCCCGAGTACATGGCCACAGCGGTTGCTGTCTATGTTGCCGTGTGAGGCGGCGGAAGTAATCGCCAGACTAAGTGTGCAGGATGCATATGATTATGCAAAAGTTAAGGCTAGTCTCCTGAAGAAATACCGCCTTTCAGCCGAAGCTTTTCGGCAAAGGTTTAGGAGCACAGGCAAGAAAGATAGCGAGGGCTATCCGGAGTTTGCATATAGCTTAAAGGCCAACCTAGTCGAGTGGCTTAAAAGCGCGGCAGCGTACGACAGCAGAGACATGATCATTGAATGCATGTGTCTAGAGCAGTTTTACAAAACCATCCCCCAAGCTGTGAAACTCTGGGTGCAAGACAGAGGTAATGTAAACACTGTGGAAAGGGCGGCTGAATTAGCCGAAGAGTACGCAACCCGTAGAAAGTTGAACGCCGAGGAGGGAAACTGGGACGGTCGAAATAGACCGCGGAAACCATTTCCGTTCAAAAAGGGTGCGCAAGCTAGACGATCAGAGCCTGTAGACATGGCGGAAAAGCCCGCAGAAAAGAGCGAGGAGAAACTTAACGGAGAAACCGCACAAAAAGAACAGAAAAGAAAATTCGAACCTGTTAGACCAATTCGCTGTTACAAATGCCACAAACTGGGACATATAGCTGTAAACTGCGAGAAGTCTAGCGTAGTTTTTTCCTACGTGGAGGAAAAAGATGAGAATATGGAACTTTTAAGTCCATATCTCCACGACCTGCAAGTTAATGGAAAACCATGCCGAGTGCTAAGAGACAGTGCCGCCACGCTGGACATTGTCCATCCGTCTTACGTGATGGTAGATGACTTCACCGGAGAAGTAGCATGGATAAAACAGGTTGTAGAAGAACACAGCTTGTGTCTGCCCATGGCCAAAGTCAAAATCAGTGGACCATTCGGGGAGCTAGAGACTGAGGCTGCAGTTTCCAAATTTTTGTCACTGCAGTATCCCTACATCTTTTCGAATCGTTCGAATCAGTTACTGCGTGACAGAGGGCTCAAACTGGGAGAGGGCATAGTACAGGCATTGACCCGAGGCCAAGCTCGTAAGATCGCGGCGCTTTCGGCTGAAAATGCTCAAGCTCCTCCAGCGGAAGCAGAAAAGGGCATAACTTCAATACCCGAATCCGAGCTAGGCCCGAGGGACAAAAGAACAGTTGAGGAGAGCCTGCCAGCTGACCAGCTCAATGAGAGCGTAGCACTAGAGTGTCAGAGTTCTAGCCTGCAGGAAGAGCAAGCAGACGCGCTCACAAGCGAGACAGGGTCGTTATTATCACCGGCCTCAAAGAACTTCGATCAACTCTTACGCGTGGATAGAGAGTCACTGGCAGCTGAGCAAAAGAATGACGATAGCTTAGCTAAATTACGTGACACAGCTAAAGAAGGCATTGCTAGGCGCAACGTAACGATACATGAGAGAGGAGGATTGTTGTATCGGCATTACAGAGATCGAAAGGGTAGGATTTTAGATCAGTTAGTCATACCTACTAAGTATCGGGAGGACCTTTTGAGTCTTTGTCATGGAAATGGGTGGTCCGGCCACCTAGGCATAAACAAATCAAAGGAAAGATTGCTTATGGAATACTACTGGCCTGGCTGTTTCAAGGATGTAGAAAACTTTGTAAGATCATGCGACGCCTGCCAGCGTTCTGGTAAACCAGGAGAGACATGGAAAGCTCCACTGAAGGTAGTGCCCTTAATAACAGAGCCTTTCAGACGACTGGTAATAGACACGGTAGGGCCTCTTCCAAAAACAAAATCAGGCTACAGGTACTTGTTTACCATGCTGTGTCCGGCTACCAAGTTTCCAGAAGCAATTCCTTTGAAAGAGCTCAGCTCCACCGAAGTAGTAGACGCGCTTTTGACAGTGTTTGCACGAGTTGGGTTTCCAGCCGAAATTCAGGCAGATCAAGGGTCAGTATTCACGAGCGCACTGACTTCCACATTCTTGCAAAAGTGCGGGGTAAAGTTAATACACAGTTCTGTCTATCACCCTCAGTCAAACAGTGTAGAGAGGTGGCATTCGGTGCTTAAGCGAGTTTTGCGTGCGCTCTGTTACGAGCACAAGGAGGACTGGGAGAACTGTCTGCCGGCAACTTTGTTTGCTTTGCGAACGGTTCCACATGAGGCGACAGGGTTCTCACCAGCAGAACTAGTGTATGGGAGGACACTCCGGTCTCCACTGAGAATGTTAAGAGAGATGTGGGAGGAAAGAGGGGAGAGTCCAACCGTGGTTGAATACGTGCTAAATTTACTGGAGCGGCTAAGCGCAACCCAAGAACTAGTCGGAAAGAACATGGCACTAGCTCAAAAGAACGCCAAATTCTATTACGACAAGAATGCGAGGCTTCGTACGTTTAACGCCGGAGACCAGGTAATGATCCTCAAACCTTCAAGAAAGAACAAGCTTGAAGTTCACTGGGACGGGCCCATTAAAGTGTTGCACAAACTTTCAGATACCAACTATGCTTTGAGAATGCCTGGTCGCAGGAAGGAAGTGAGGATATATCACTGTAATTTGATGAAGCCGTATGTAGAGCGGAGCGGAGTCGTTAACTATACCGTCAAAGAGCCGGATGGCATTGGTACCAAGTTTAAGGAGTATAGGGCAACCTCCAACTCTGAAATCGGCCTAGAAGAAGTAGTAGAACACTCGGTAAGCTCGCATGCTCTAAGACCCGAGCAGCTAGATGAGCTAAAAGGGGTGTTAGGGGAATATCTCGACAGATTCAGCGATCGGCCGGGTAGAACCGAACTGATAACGCATGAAATTGAGCTGACCTCTACCGAACCAGTAAGATCAAAACCTTACAGGGTGTCTCCAAGACAGAGAGAGATTATGGAGGCAGAGATACAGCGCATGCTAGAGTTGGGAGTTATTGAGCCCGCTGAGAGTGACTACACGTCACCGCTAATACTCGTAGAAACCCCTAACAAGGACCCTCGTCCGTGTGTTGACTACAGGAAGTTAAATGCCATCACTAGGGATCAGCTGTACCCGATACCCAACATTGAGGAACGAATTGAAAGAGTTAGCGCTGCTAAATACATTTCAACTATAGATCTCGTGCGGGGGTACTGGCAAGTTCCCCTTTCAGAAAGTGCCAGCCGCTATGCCGCATTCATCTCGCCTGTAGGCACTTTTCGCCCTCTCGCACTCAGCTTCGGGCTGAAGAACGCGCCGTTTAGCTTCTCTAAGTTAATGGATATTGTCCTAAAGGACTTGCAGGAGTTCGCCTTACCTTATCTTGATGATGTGGCCATTTTTTCGGACAGCTGGGAACAACACGTATCGCACCTCAAACAGGTGTTCTCACGGTTGAGGGAAGCCGGCTTAACGATGAAAGCGGAAAAGTGTAGGTTTGGTTGTTCGCAGGTTACTTATCTGGGCCATGTTGTCGGTCAGGGCATGAGACGGCCGGCTGAGCTGAAAATAGCGACGATTGGAGATTTTTCTCAGCCGCGCACGAAAACGGACCTTCGTTCATTTTTGGGACTTGTGGGGTACTATCAACGGTACATTCCGAATTACTCGCAATTGGCAAGTCCGTTGACAGACGCCCTCCGAAAGGGAGCACCGAGTAACGTACACTGGGATAAGGACAAGGAGAACGCTTTCCAAAGTTTGAAAACGCTATTGGTTTCTCGCCCTGTGCTTCGCGCGCCAGACTACACAAAGGAATTCATAGTTCAATGCGACGCAAGCGACAGAGGTATGGGCGTGGTACTTAGTCAGGTCGGCGACGATAACGAGGAGCATCCTATCCTCTACGCCAGCCGTAAACTAAATGTAAGAGAGGAAGCCTACAGCGCTTCAGAGAAGGAATGCGCTTGTTTGGTTTGGGCCGCCCAGAAGTTGTCGTGTTACTTGTGCGGAGCGAAGTTCATCTTCGAGACCGACCACTGTCCTCTGACGTGGCTCAATCAAATGTCACACAAAAACGGGCGCTTGCTCCGATGGAGCCTCACTCTCCAAGAGTACAACTTCTCCGTTAGATATAAGAAGGGAAAGTTGCATAGCAATGCGGATGGTTTGAGCAGGCTAATTTGAATTCTGCGTTTGGGGGTCCCGCCTAAATTTTAGGGTTACTAGTGTTAGCTTTTCTTTAGGCGAAGAAAATCCCCTCTCATTCAGCAGAATTCCCTCCATTAATTGCTGAATGTGTCAGCAAGAATTTGCTTCAGAAATTGGCATAGTGAAATGCAGCATTTTTTTTTGTTTCTGCACTTATGTTGTTGTTGTTTTTTTGAAGCCTAGCGAGTCTAAAGTGGGAGCCAATGCACGTCATCTCGGCGCAGAGCCGTGTTGTGGGGTTCATTTTGCAGTTGCCTGTCCTTGTTGGATGTTTTGGGGCGGTGACATCAATGCACAAGTGGTCGCTGCGAGCCAAGACATCAATCCCCCCCCCCCCCTGACCAGCAGCCGTTCTCTTCCTGCCTAGCGGTTGTCAGCGCTAGACAGTCGAGACTTTCCGGGCCATGGAGGTGCTGTCAAGAATGACGAGCCGCTAAGCAAGATTGCCACCTTGCCACCCGATTACGACAAGGGGTGCAAGACGCGCATTCCGCTCCCTCTCCGTCACTGCAGCTAGGAGGCGTTCGAAGAAGCGGCCTTTGTGCTGAAAACCCGCTTCCTTCCTCCAGCCCCATCGACATTGTGACGGGACGAGTTCGGTGTGTGGACAATGATTCCAGAGTTCCCCAACGCGGAGCTGATTTGACACGCCTGGACAAGCTGCCGTGGGGACAACGTATTTTGGTGCGTCTCACGCTTCGGCACCCCCGCCAACGCCGTCGTCGGGCATCAGAGCGCGGTTGCCTTTGTGTACGTAAACTGGTCTGCAGAGCAGCGGCGAGTTGGTGATGAGTAAACGAACAGTCGCCGCGTCGTAGGACCGGCGGATCGAGTGTATAAAAACTGTGGTTGTGCGAATGCTAAAAACACTTCTCTTGAGCAGTCATGTTAGACTGAGTCACTTCTCTCATGCAGTCCTGTTGGACTAATACTCTTTTTCTCAAGCAGTCATGTTAGACTGATTTAATTTCTGTAAATAAACCCTTTTCCTCGTTCTCGATGAGAAACAGTTCTTCACTTCATCAACGATCTCAGCGTAAATAAGTTGGACGACGGCATGGGCCAGCTACCTCCGAATTCATGCCGTACTCCAATCTTGGCAAAGGACCACGGACGATGGGATTAAGCCCCCAATCCTGACAAGGCTTACGAATTTTATAATGGCTAGGGTGACTAACACCTGATACGGGAAGCGCTCGGCCAATATGGCTCTGCTGAACTTTTGTGTGCATAAACCTTCGTGTATGTCTGCGGGCGGGTTAGTACGCACGTGCCCATTTACAGTGTTCGTGGGTGCTCGGTCGACAGACCTCAAGGTTGGCAGCGAAGCTACTTTTGTTGTTTTATCTCGCATGCATGGTGGACCTGACGGCAGATTGGTGCCCTTCGTGAATTGCAAGGACCATTCGTGATGTGCTGTGTGGTGTTTGTGGGTGGTGTGTGTGAAATGTCACGCTGACAACAAGTATCCCCGTGACATTCTTGGTGGGGAAGAGTGGAGTTCGGCGTTGTTTGCTCGGACGGCTGCATGTAAGCGTAGCGCGGGGTGGTCAGAAGACGCGCGTGGTTCGACACCAAGAGGGCGCCAGAGATTTATAGCCATCGGGGGTGGGGGACCCACGGTCTACGAAGAACGCGTAGGCGGGGTGACTGTGTGTCGGGCTTCCGCCAGTCAGTTCGCGGAAGCAGTGCCCTAGCCTTGAAGTCAGCCCCTCGCCGCTGAACCGCACCATGCCGAGAAATTCGCAAACTGTCCAAGGGCCCCAACGGAGCGCGGAAGTGCTTTCTTCGAGAAAGTGTGTCTTTTGCGAGGTTGTGAGACAAAAGGGGACTCGTTGCACTGCAAAGAATTTGTGGCAACGGCCTGGACGTATTGGAACGCCCGATAGTGTCACCTTGGAGCCCCGTTGTGTGCTCGCAGAGCAGTGTGATTGGACGAACGATGGGACGAGAGGGTTGCTGGGAATGCTTTTATGTACATGCAGGGCCGTTGGAAGGAGGATTCGGTAGAGATTCGGCTAAGAAAGAAGACCAAAATTCTAACCTTTGACTCGTACTTTGATGTCCGTGTAAATACTTTCCATTATATCGCTTGCATATTCTATCTTAATAAACAGTTAACCCCATTGCAATCAGCGTCACTGGCTTGCCTACTGTAATGTGACGTCGCCACATCCACACCATCTTCAAGTTTCCCTCACTGACATTGAGGCGAACATCAACTCCATCGCTTTCAAGAAAGAGCCTGTATCAGTGAGCGAATTGTACTTCGTGCTGCCTCTCGCTTCAACGCGAACTAAGCAGCGAGGACACAGCGCACACGAAGCTATCAGCATTTGGCACAGTTTATCCCCATCGCAGATGCTTTTAGTATAGGGCCCAGGTATCTCGCTTCGATGCGAACTTAATGGCGAGAACACAGCGGACACGAAGCTGTCAGCACTCGGCGCACGATGTCCCCATCGCAGATCTCTTTCAAGATAGGGCCCGCGCGACCACGCCGTACGTAGCCGCCGCCGGTGTACGGTTTATCGCGGTTCATAATGGTTCGCCGCAAATGGATAAGGCGCTAAAGAGCGACAACGGCTTATAATGATCGGAGCGTCATCAGCACACCGGGCGCCGCCACCTGCAGTAGTTTGCTTGCGTATTCAATTCACATTGCGCCGTATTCCGCAGCAGTCCGCGTCACCGCAGCGCTGTCGTTTATACTGGTCGGATCAAGTTTTGTAACATTGTTAATGACACCGAGTTGCGTGGAGATGAGCAAGTGGCGCAATGCTTATGCATCTTAGACAACTCTCAGAGGAGTTTCTGCGCGATGTTTCTTTTTTATTTCTATAGCAATTATATGGACACTCCAGGCAAACTTCCTCCGTCGCCGTGGTGTTCCGTATAAAACGAAGTGCGATAAGGTCACGACAGCACACCCTATTTTGTAGGTTCAAGGGTAGGCGTGCCACGGTGAGCCGAGAAGGATGGTGGCTTGATGTCACGCTCGCAAGGCAGGAGGCCGGGAAGGATCCGCACCGTCCCCTCACGCGCGCAAGGCAGGGAGCGGGAGATGTGCGCGAGCTAGAAGTGGTGCGGGGGGGGGGGGGGGGGTAGCTTATTGACGCTTCAACGCTTGTCTTCCGGCTGCGGCAGCGCATGGCGCAGCTGAGCAAGGCCGCGCACTCTAGGAAGTAATGCAAAGGGTAGGCAACCAGACATAGGTGATGGTCTCGTGTGCGCTGTGTTCTGCATGTATAAGCGTATTCTCGCGCGCCTAGTTCGCGTTGAAGCGAGAGACAGCAGGAAAGGCAAGTCGCTCGCCGCTGCTGCCGCTGTCCATCACGTCATCATCCTGAAACGAGTGTCCGCGGTCAACGAGGGAGATGTGTTCGTATTTGCCCGTGCGCGCATGACACCATAATTGTTAATTTAGTAACCGAATGTTTACAGCGGTGTCTATGTCCGGTAAAGCTACTATCTTCAATAATTCTTATTGAAGCGAAACTGCGGCTTTTTATAAAACGGATGATCGAAGACAGACTTCACTTGAGCGTAAATTCGAGATAGTTGGCTTATTTATTTTCTCTCACGGCCGATGCATTACACAAAGGAGTGGGTGGCACGAAAACAAAAAATGAAACGAATTTTAGCGTAGTAGGGTTACAACAAATTGTTAACAATGGTTTTCTTGAATTCGTTGGCGCGAGTCATGAGCCCATGACGCATGAGGCATGAGCCCATGAGTCAGAAAACTCAGTGCCCACTCTATTTTTAACTTATTCCTTTTTTTGCGCCTTTCTCCCTCTCTCTTTTTCTCCCAAATTCCCATCCCCACGTAGAGTAGCATGTCAGCGATGTCTCTACGCCGGCAAAAATATCTGCCTTTCATTAAAGGGCTCTCTCTCTCTCTCTCTCTCTCTCTTTCTCTCTCTCTCTCTCTCTCTCTTGGTATTGACGATCGGAACAATGGAAGCGAGAAAGCAGTTCCACTAGGCTCTTGTGCGAATGAAAGGATTGAAGCGCAAGTTAGTGCGGCAACATGGGGGTACATCAACCTTGAACTGACGATCGTTTCTGGAAGAAATGTACAATGGTGGTAACAGAAGAGTGTCGCTTAAAGTAGGATTGTAATGATTGTTTTTGTGAACTAGACAGAGACACGAGATCTTACGAAGAAGTGCCGGGTTAGGCGAATCAGGATTGTCTTTCATTAAAGGGACACTTGCTGTGCGCGAGTAATTAGATAAAATTAAACCTGCTGCACGGTTCTGAATGGCTTCTAGCTGAGATTAAGCGAACTGACATGAGAATCGCCAAGAGAAGATGCGTATTCACACTTGAACTTAACTATTGTTTTATAAAGCGACAGCTATAAGTTGGTGGAAGCTAGACTGAAATTACGTTTAATATAACGAAGAGTAGGATTAGCGTTACTAGTTATGTGGTCAACATGAGCTTACCAGGAAAGCTTCTGAGAAATATAAATACCGAGGTATCTGTAAGTAGATATTAGGGTTCATGATCATCTTGTTGTTGTCCATTATTATCTCATAACAGCACGTGAAATTAGGGACGAACACAGAAGGGTCATTCACAGCCTTGTGTATGTCTCTCCTATATTCGTCCCTCGTTTCACGTATTGTTATAAGATAATCATCAATATAGACGTATAAAAATGAGCGAGGGTTTTTCACATGAAGAGTTGATGTTCTCCCTTGCACCACGTGAAGGGATTCGGACGGTTGAAGTCCGCGTCAACACCGCAGGTTGGACACCCAATAGCATGCTGAACAAACAACTTTTGTGTAGATGGTGTCTTGCATAAGCTACATTCAGGCATGCGATGAAAGCATGTTCGCTTACGCCTATCAAGACCACGTGGCATACTAAAGTTACATTTGAGGTTCGAATGATTATGTGGCCTATATTGCTCCTCTTCGTCACACCTCAGGCTGCGCTGAGACTCCCACGCAACGGCTCAAACAAGTGCCACTGCATCACTTGGAAATGAGAGTCAGCTTGGATGAGCTATTGTTTGCATTTGTGGCTCCACGATAACCTTTTACAGTGCTTGTCTGCTATGCCACAAGAAGCGGGCAAGCACTGAAGCACAACACATATGACTTAACGGCTTGACCTGCAGGTCATTGTGCGTAAGCAGTTAATGTCAGTGACTAGCTGGTGTTGCAGGCCTGCTGACCTCACGCGCTGCAAATATGCCAGCCAATCACTCAATTTGTATTTGTAGTCGCTTTACAGCCCCAAGGGCGTTTTTAATGCGAAGCATTTTTTGCCTACTTTAGGCTTATCTATCTATCTATCTATCTATCTATCTATCTATCTATCTATCTATCTATCTATCTATCTATCTATCTATCTATCTATCTATCTATCTATCTATCTATCTATCTATCTATCTATCTATCTATCTATCTATCTATCTATCTATCTATCTATCTATTCTCTTACGTTGTGATATTGTCGTGGTCGCTTCTTTGACTGGATACATATCAGAATATGAATGAAATAAATGGCACGGAATGACATGCATGACATCAATGACATGACGATGTCGTTGCCGTTTCTTTAACGGAATATATATCAGGATATGCAACAGATGCACGCATAACATGGCATGAATAACATGATTTCCCCGTCATGACATTACATGTAATGTGTGTCATGATATGAATAGCATGTTTAACATGACATATATCATGCATGGCGCGCGTGACATGACGTGCATTACATGACATCATCATCATCAGCCTGGTTACGCCCACTGCAGGGCAAAGGATGATGATGATGATGTCATGTCATTACATGACATGGCGAGGATGAAATGCATGCAGGACATTCATACCATGACATGAATGAAATGCATCAAAGATGCATGCATGACATGAATGTTGCGATATATCATGCATGCATGTCGTGCCATGTAATGCAGTCATGTCATTCATGTCGTGGCATTATTGTCAAGTGATACATGTCATTCCTATCATGTTCTTATCCGACTCAGTGGCCTAAGTTGTGTACCGGCTTTGCCCACTAGGTGCGTGCTCGTGTTCGTGATGCCGTCGTGATCGTCGTCATTCCAGCTTCGCCATCTTACTTTCCCCTCTGACTTTCGCGCTCTACCTGTGCTCGAACCAGGTGGCTCGCGGGTTTAGATCTTCGGCAGCAGCGCACCCGTTCGTGGTCGCCGCCGTTCGAACAACGATTCAAAAGCACGCTTCCTCCAAGTGCTTATTTCCGAATGACGGACAGCAACGCGCCAACCCCGCATAGCCAGATACCTGCAAGATGCTTCGCATAACATCGATTCCCACAGTACGTGGGATCTTCCCATTTTTTGAAAAACGTTTTAAACAAGTGACACGACGCGCGACTTCAGCTACGGGGTGTTCTTGAAACATGGCTATGTCCGGAATTTCGAAGTGCACCTCACTAAAGCGTTCATATAAGTCGAACCTCGATATAACGAAGTTTTACTTGCAGCAAGAAACTTCGTTAAATCACAAATTTTGTTAATTCTAGGTTTTCTAGTTTCGGCATTAAAAACAACTTCACAAGTTCGCAGAGCATTTCAGGTGGATAAGATCTTCTTAATAAGCACTTATAAGCAAATCGCAAGAACGTCTGTCCATAATAGCGCGGTTATGAGCGCCAGCGCGTGCGGTACAGATCTCACCGAGAGCAAAGCATCGACGTGGCTCACGGCGTCCGAGATTTGCGTGTTGCGTCGCGCGGCACCGCACATCTCGGACGCCATGTCTGACCGTGCTTAGGGCCCGCAGAGGGCATCCTTGAATTTAAAACAAAAGAGTAAAAAGATACGGATATTGGTCCTGAACCACATAAAACAAAAGTAAAGGCAGTTACGCCAGAAAGGGGGAACACTGATGGCTATAGCAAAGATACTACACAAAGTAAGGTTCGTAGTTTTATCAGTGTCACGCGCTCTCAGGCAAACATTAACCGATCTCATTCGATGACCATTAACTAGCAGTCACAACGCGAGTGAGCGCTTCATACCGTGTCTCGGAGGCTTGCGATTACGCGACCGCCAACCCTAGACGCGCGGGAACAACAAAATGCACGTGAAGGCGCCATCCATTTCAGGTTGTCACGGAGAGATTACCTCCGAGATTGATGCGGTGCGTGGCACGCGTACGGACGCGCGCGAGGAAGAGAAGGCAGATAGGCGCGCAATCCTGCAGCCCCCCCTCCCCCCAGCGCGTGCTTGATCTCGTTACCACGCATTCACTCCCTCCCCATCCTTTTAGCGCAGAAGGAATCGTCAGCTCTCGTGTTTCTCCGAGTTATTTATCAACGCGACAAATGGCGCAGCGGTATTTCCTGCCTACCGCGTCCCGGCGCGCGCGCTTTGACAGTGGTTTTGTCGCTCAAACTTTTCATGCAGAACGACGCTTTCAAACTTTTCCCTCGGGACCGACATTGTGTTTTGCTATATTTACAAGCAATACAGGCTCCAAGTAGATGATTGAAATGGCCGAAAACCTCGTTAAATTGAATCTGTGTCATGAAGTTACTTCGTTAAATCGCGAAAAATAAATACACGGTTTTCAATGCCACGGAGATCGGTACAGGGCCCTTAATATTTGGCTCCACGTGTTCAAAAAAAGGTTTCGCACTCACCGCTACGCTGTTCTGGCTCAAGTTTTGAAGAACGATCGCATTTTGTTGTCTACTTCGTTTAGCTCTTGGCACGATTAGTCACCTGTTCTTTAAGACGAAAATGAGAAGCTGTTTTCGCCTACGGGAAAAATGGCGCCTGAAAAGCCGGCTTTGGCACATACTTGCGTCGTCGCCTGCCTGCAGCAGGAGAAAGGAGCTGCTGTCGCGTAAGCGGCCGATTTCAAGATGCCGTTGGATGGATGGATGGACGGATGGATGGATGGATGGATGGATGGATGGATGGATGGATGGATGGATGGATGGATGGATGGATGGATGGACGGACGGACGGACGGACGGACGGACGGACGGACGGACTGACGGACGGTTGGATGGATGGATGGATGGATGGATGGATGGATGGATGGATGGATGGATGGATGGATGGATGGATGGATGGATCTCAACCCTTTGAATCGGGTGGTGGCGGCGCGCGCCACCTAGCCTTGAATGGTACTATATGCGTTGTAGGGGTTGAAGGACGGACGTCGGGATGAAAACCAAACTTGGAGGATTTATTTTACATTATATACAGAGAGGTGAGAGTCAAGTAACAGTCGTACAGTCATTACGGGCCGGCAGCAACTCGGACGCTGCGGCCCGCGGCAAGAAGTTCGAGAGAGGTGAATCAGGGAATGCCCCAGAATGCTCTGGTATCTCTGGAATGCTTCTTGTAAACCCTTCGAGCACTGGAAGTCGCGTCATGTTTGACCAATGGGAGAGTCCGCTCAGATGACGCCATTTTCGGCCAATGGTTGGCGCCCGTGCCGCGGTACCACACCAGGCGGAGAGAGTCGCCGCTTGGTTCCCCTTGCTTGATCCCCGTCACAAAAGCCAGGTGGGGGCGACGCTGCCAGGCCTTCCCGGTACATCGCAGCCGTCTTGTTTCGGGACCCACTTTCCTTGCAACAATGCCGGGCTATCCCTTCGTTTTCTGGAAAACTCAAGCATTGAATAGCTCCACCGGCGGCGTACGAACTTGTTTGCACGTGAACTTGTTGGCTCGAGCGCTCCTCTGGAATGTGCTGCGATTCGATGTGGTCCGGGGGAACTCGAAGTAGGCGCAGGAAACAGCTCCATATCTAACAGATCGTCCTCGCCCCGGTTTTTCTGAATGGCCGGTGAACTCAATTCGCTGGCCATGAGGAACGCTGAAAGAACCTGCAGGGTATTGGTGTCGAGCCTCGATTGACGAACTTCGGTATCCTGGGCCCTGGAGAACATACGTCAAACAAACAAAACAACACAGCGCTGCACCACGTGTAAGCACAGGCTCTTCACCCCTGACTCGCCAGGCTATTACTGAGTCAAAATGAACCCTGATCTTTTATTTCCCCAATTTTGACAAAACAGTTCCAACCACCCTTCCAAACAGCTATCCATTTCTCCCCGAATACCGACAAGACCAGAGTACTATTGTTGTTGCAAAACAAAGGGTCGTTGACGATGCAAACAACAAATGAAAACAGCCGAACATAACTTGAGTGGCCTAACTACAGGAACAGCATGTTTTCAACCTATCGCAGTGGCGTACTTATCGCACGTATCGGTGCCACTGAACAATCTGGTCAACCTCACAAGTACGTAATCACAAGCGCACTAGCCTTGTGGTCACTAAACAGAACGCGTACTTGCGTTGTAGGCAAACTTTGCATTTACGCTTACTCACGTTTCTTCCCTGAAAGTCCTACATGACACGTGACTTAAACGAACAATTAAACTTGCGGGATTTACACACACCGCAGGACCCTCAAAATAATGCGTCTTTTAATAACTCGTTCCACGCATACTTATTAAAGAAGTCAGAATACGGCTGCCCTCAACACACCCGAGCAACCCAGTCATAAATCTGCTTCCTTCCGTCCACACAGGACACGCGCTAATGGAACTAAAAACTCTTCTCCGTGCAAATCACGCACTTAGTGAAAATCTATGCGCTTAACCTTAGAAAATTCAAAAACACTTAAAAAGAAAGAAGGTTAAATAACACACACGCGCGTTACGATAGGCCTCTCAACGATAACCTTGACCTTCAGGTTACTCACACACACAAAAAGAAAGCCTATTTACTCATTAACTAATACGCGCGAGACTATGTGTTTACACAAACCTCATCTTTCAAATCTCGGAGCCTCTAAACGAAAACACAAACAAAGCTCAAACCTTACACATTGAAAGAAATCCTAGTCTCAAATCGCGAAAACTTTCCGATACTCAAAATAAAAAAACAAACACTTCATTTCTACGGAAGCGCTCTTGGCCTCCCTTTACAAACGCTTATGTCTGACTCATACTTTGAGTCGGACCCGAGATGGTCGCGGTTTGAAAGCTACTCTGGCTGCCGAGGAACAACAAAAGGGCTGATTCACTATCAGCTCCCCCAAGACGATACGGTCTCCTGCCAATTTGCGTCCTGGCGCTCCGCTTTCCTCACAAACTCGATTGACCGCGTCGCTACTCCCCACCTGGTCTCGTCTTGTCACCTTGCGCTTCTTGGTACTGCACGCTGAGCTATAAAAAGAACTACTGAACGACGAGCAGTTTAACAGCACCGTGCCCTTTGTCCGCGTCCGTGCAGAACATGCTTCTCGGTCTCCTTTTGACCGGTGGCTCGAACGTTTTCGATGCGTCAACATCGTCAGTGACGACCGCACCTTTTTCCTCGAGCCCTGCCCTCTTGGGTCTCTCGCCATATTTGGCGGCGCTACATTAGTTACCGTCTTTCGGTCTGTACCGCGCTTCTTTTTATGGCGCTTTCTCTTCGCACTCACTTTCATGTCACCTTCTCGTGCCTCGTGCTGGCCGGTACACATTTCGTCGGCCCGGATCGGTCTCTTACCCGCACAGTCTGAGTGATTCTCACTTAAATCTACTCTCACTTTGCCTCGACTGGCGGACAGCTCAACCGACTCTGGAACAATGCTGCAGGCTTTGCTCGAGTTAGACAACTCGCACTCTTGCGAACTGCCCTCTACTACATTGCCCAGCTCACGCTGTGCATCGACACACAGTGCGTCGGTATCGATCGCTGTCTCACGCGCACAGTCCGAATGATTAATCCCTATCTAGGCTATCTAGACTGGCGGAGAGCCGCACCGATCCCTGAACAATGCAGTTGTTCTCTCGTGAACTACGGAGCTCGCCATCCCGAGAACTACTCTCAATTACATCGTCCAGTTCGCACTTCACTTCTGCACGCACATCTGGCTCTACATGGGTGCTCGCGTCTGTCGGGTCAGCAGTACCCTTTTCTTCGCTAGCAACCTCGCTAACATAACCAGCGACGCACACGCGCGGTAACTGTGCCAATTTGTTCGCAGCTGGCCTAGCTGTCTCTACAGTCATCTGTTGGCACAGCACCTCGTCGCTCTCCTTGCGGCCTTTAACGGCCTCTGTTGCCACTAAGGCATCATTAGCGGCTAGCCTTTTCCCTTCACCTATGAATCGGCAGCCAATCTCACAGGCACTACTCTTCTCGTCGGCTTTTGGCGAAAATCCGCTAGACACTTCCTCATTCTTTCGCTCTGTACTACCTACAGAATTCCCAGACAGCCGTTGTCTCTGTGCCAATAACTGATCACAATACTGTATCTCTTTGATCAGTGCTGCCTTCTCTCTCTCATACTTTTGCTCACGCTGACGCTTACGTTCCTGATACTCACGTTCGCGTTCATTCTCACGTTCGTGACGCTCACACCTAAGAGTAAGTTCTTGAAGCTCATGCTTCCGTTCATTCTCGCGTTCTTCACGCTTACGCTCACTCCTACGTTCACGACGCTCTCGCTCACGTTCACGACGCTCACGCTCCCGTTGTACCTGTATCACCTCCCAAGCAAGGTCAATGCTTTTGTCATCATTGCCACTATCGTTAATCGCCTTTATGATAACTGGCGTCTTCATCCGTTCGTCCGCCTCAACTCCCAAATCGTCGCACACCAACAAGTCCAACCTCGTCAACCTTCTAAGATCCATGGCAGCTGCCCCGACAGGTGGTTAGAACTGTTTTCCTTAATTTGTGCAAACACACAATGCAACAAACTCCCGATTCCCAGAACTATCAAAATGAACACACAACATTTGAGTCTGGCGAATCAAAAGGAAAAAAACCACGCGCTCAGTTACGGTTGCAGCACCCTGCCATCCGGTTCATTTGTCCGCTGTTCCCGGTTCCTCAGGACTCCCTGGGTCGAAGGCTCGCTCTTCTTCGCTACTACCAGTTTCTTCGGACCTCTTTCGACGAAGGCTCTCTCTTCTTCGCTCTTCCCGGTTCCTTAGGATCTCTCTCGACGAAGGTTTATCCGTAGCGCTGCCACCAGCTGATGCATTCGGAGGTGATCCCACCGCTGCCAACCAGATGTAGGGATTGGGGACGGACTTCGGGATGAAAACAAACTTGGGAGGGTTTATTTTACATTATATACAGAGAGGTGAGAGTGAAATAACAGTCGTACAGTCATTACGGGCCGGCAGCAACTCGGACGCTGCGGCCCGCGGCAAGAAGTTCGAGACAGGTGAATCAGGGAATGCCCCAGAATGCTCTGGTATCTCTGGAATGCTTCTTATAAACCCTTCGAGCACTGGAAGTCGCGTCATGTTTGACCAATGGGAGAGTCCGCTCAGATGACGCCATTTTCGGACAATGGTTGGCGCCCGTGCCGCGGTGCCACACCAGGCGGAGAGAGTCGCCGCTTGGTCCCCCTTGCTTGATCGCCGTGACAAAAGCCAGGTGGGGGCGACGCTGCCAGGCCTTCTCGGTACATCGCAGCCGTCTTGTTTCGGGACCCACTTTGCTTGCAACAATGCCGGGCTATCCCTTCGTTTTATGGAAAACTCAAGCATTGAATAGCTCCACCGGCGGCGTACGAACTTGTTTGCACGTGAACTTGTTGGCTCGAGCGCTCCTCTGGAATGTGCTGCGATTCGATGTGGTCCGGGGGAACTCGAAGTAGGCGCAGGAAACAGCTCCATATCTAACAGCGTGCATAGCTATGTATTTACTCCTTTACTTTTGCGTTGATATAATCCACCCATCAGATAGCTTCTGTTTTGTTATTTCTACTTGTTCAAAGTCTATTTCACATTCACTGTCCTTAAAAAGCCAAAGTTTTGAATAGTTCCCCGTTACATTCAACCGCAGGGTGAAGTCGTTTACAAGAAAGTATCAAGTGTTCAGCTGTTACCTTCTCCTCTCCACACGCCCCGCACAACAAGTCTATCTCCTGGTATCTGGCTCGGTACATTTTAGTCCGCAGTACACCTGTCCTGGCCTCAAACAACAATGAGCTTTCCTTAGAGTTATCGTAAATATTTTCTTTGGCTATTTTTTGCTTAAACGTCCTGTAGCTCTCTAATGCTGATTTTCTTTGCATCTCTGTTTTCCACATACCCCTCTCTGTCTCCTTAACCTTTTTCTTGACAGATGATACCTTACCTGTCGCCCCGCTGCTGCCCAAGTATTTGCTTGACAGTTTTCTAGTTCGCTTCCTCCACCTTGTGTCAACATTCCTCTTTCATAAGTATCTGAAAACCTTCCTAGCCCACCGCATTTCCCCCATTTTTCTCAATCGTTCCTCAAATGCTATCTTACTACTAGCCTCTCTGCCCTCGAAAGAAGAGCATTCCAGATCGCCCTGCACCCCAAGATTTGGTGTCTTGCCATGTGCTCCCAGAGCGAGCCTACCCACACCACTTTGCCTAGTTTACAACTGTTGCCGGGTGTCTGCTCTCATACATAGAACTACACTGGCAAAAGTCAGGCCCGCAACCATTACCTCCTTCCATATCCCTCGTGCCACCTCATACCTATTGTAGTTCCACAGTGCCTCTTCACAATCGCTGCAGTTCTGCTACCTTTAGTCGTTACATATTTTTCGTACTCCGTCAGATACTCAATTCCATTATTTATCCACACCCCAAGATACTTGTACTTATCGACTGTCTCAAGCGTGGCGTCCTGTATACCATGCTTGCCGCAAATGTTATGATTAAAAATCATGACTACTGATTTTTTTTTGCTAAACATTAAGCCTAATCTGTCTCCTTCCGTACCACATATGCCCTTCAGTACCTGCAGATCTTCTGTATTGTCAGCCATTAATACAATATCATCCGCGTACATCAGTCCTGGTAATGACTGTTCAATCAATTTTGCTTACTTGAAAAATGATAGGTTTAAGCCGAGTCCGCTTTGCTGTATTTTGGCCTCTAATCCTTGTAGGTGCGGCATAAACAACAGAGGTGACAATGGACACCCCTGCCTAAGCCCTCACCGAATCATTACAGGCTCCGAAACCTGTTTTTACCATTGTATAATCACCCGGTTACATTTATAGATATCTTTTAAGAAATTGGTTACTCCACCTTGCACTCATAAAGTTTCCAAAATGCCCCACAAGCCCTCTTGAAATGCACTGTCATAGGCTCCCTTGATACCCAAAAAAGCCAGCCATAGGGGTCTGTGTTCCTTTTCAGCTATTTCAATGCACTGCGTCAGTGAGAACAGATTGTCTTCTAGCCTTCTTTGCTTCCGGAACCCATTTTGTAGCTCTGCAAGCACCCCCTCGTTCTCTACCCATGCCTGCAGTCTGTCCTTTATAATCTGCATAACCACCCTGTAAACTACTGACGTCACTGTTATAGGCCGGTAGTTATTTATGTCAGCTTTGTCCCCCTTTCCCTTAGATATCATTCTCGTCCTATTTAGCCTCCATTTGTCAGGTACTTTACCATCCATGAACGTTTTGCTCACCACCCACCTTAATGCTTTCTTAGGTTTTGGGCCAAATTTCTTTATTAACTTAATTGGAGCACCCTCCGGGCCTGCCGATGCGCTACTTGGTACCCTCTTCTCGGCCCTTTCCCATTCTCTCTGTCCAAGCGAAAGAAGTGGGTTAATCGGGCTATCCCTCTCCGACATACTGCATGTAATATTTCTCTCATCATGGTTCCTATATGCTCCATTGCCTTCTCTCCTTCTAGCTGAGTACCTTGACCTGTTACTATATACCTCTGCTCTAGGCTTGTCCTATTACCCAAGGAGTTCAGATGTTGCCAGAATTTCCTAGCTGCCTGTTTATCTTTTTTATTGCTTACTTCTGACAGCCCTTTGTCTTAATTTTCTCGTTGATCAAATAGGATGCTTTCCTTCTGAATTTTATGTAGTTTTCCCATTTTCTCTCTACTTCTGCTTCAGTTTTTCGCTTATTTTTGGAATACCTGTGTTCCCTGGAGGCTTCCTGGCGTTTATATGTGCCCTTAACAGCTGCATCCACAGATATCCAACACCATGTCACCTGTGAAGTCTGTGTAGCCATCCATATCTTCAACATGCGCATTCATGTCTCCTAAAACAATGATATCACATCCTTTTCCTAGCTCATTGATGTCTGCTGCTATTGGTACGAACGGCCTGCATGGATACCGACCTACAAAATATTCCCTGCCAGCCGCAGCGGTGAAGTTGGCGATATTCGGAGAACTAGACCTTGGAACACGCCCGGCCCGCCGCGATGACTCGTTCTGGGATAACAACAATACGCCGCGTCCCCAAGTGAGTGCCGCCGCTATGGTTAAACGCGGTCGATGGACCAAGTATTGTTCGTGGATTCGCCGGCATCGCCACGGCTTGTTTAGAAGCGGTGGAAATCCTGGGAGAAGACCTCTGGCAGCCTTCTCACGGGACTTAGAAGTCATGGACGGGCACGGCGGCCATTGTCAGCAGAGTCAACAGGGGGATGAAGAGGCGCCTGCTCGGGGAAAAGCCCCATGTCTTTGAGAACCCACTCACCTCAGCGTGGTCAGTGAAACCTGTGCGGAAGTGTGTAACCCTCCCCCTTAAAGGTGGGTCGGCTACGATGACTTTCAACGCTCCGTGTTGGTAGCAGGTTGAACGGTCGCTTTTCCCTCACTTAGGGATTTAGAGAGGACGGTGTTTATAAGCAGCAGTTTGTCGGCTGCTAGGGGGTGCTCGTGAGGAGTGTGCTCGTGCTCGAGAAGCAGTGTCCTTGGAGCTGTGTGTTGGTGTGCTGTATGCTTCGTCTTGCGTGTTCCATTTGGCAGTCACGCTAGACTGTCGAATGTATCTCTTGTTTTAATGTAAATATGTAAATAAATCATGTAAGCCTCCAAACCTGACACTATGCAGTCCAACATTTTTTTTCCACGTTAGAATTTGATCCTGTCCAAAGGTATACAAAGCCTGGAAGTGTTCTCTCCCCCGCTACTTTTCCTTTCAACCATAAATGCTCCTTGCATTCCTGTTTGAGCCTTTGCTAATTTGTATTTTTATGAATGAGTGCTCCAGTTCCCCCGCCCTTTCTGCTACGCTGCGCCCTGTTGCAGTATTCCCATGGATAATCAGGGTTACAGGGCGGTTGTTCCGTGTCCCTAAGATGTTTCTCTACAAACCCATAAACCATTAAGTTCTCTTGCCTTAGTTGCTCTTCGATTTCCTCCCATTTTGGCCTATTTCTGCCTTCCACGATAATAAACCCTATATCTGACTTAATTTGGCTCTGGTGCTTACTTCTTTTGCCTCTCCTACATTGCCGATGCTCGCTAGCTTGTAGCTCCTGCCTCGAATCGTCCGCGCCTACAGTAGTTCCTTCAGGGCTCTAGGTCCCCCTAAAAAAGTTGTTGCTTGGCGACCCGTCCTGCCCCGCACTGTAGTGAATGCCATCCTGCGCAATAGGCCGGGAGCCGGCTCCGTACACGTCCCCGTCGATCTCCATCGCGCTGTGCCAGAGTCGTCGGCTCAGACTCCTAATGATCAGATTGGCCTCAACCACACTCCTTTCTATCTGGTCAGTTTGGCCCCGGACGTCTGGGATAGTGCATATCGCCACATGCAACCTCCCGGAGGCCTCTGTAAGCTTACGCAGCCCAGTCTCAATGTGTCTCTCAAGGTCATGGCTTCTTCCCTTAAGCACGCCATTGAGCCCAGCATGCATAATGACCAGGCTGTCGCCCTCCATGCTGTCCCCTACCACTTCCCTCGCCTTGGTCATCGCCTCCGCCATGCCCTTCCCCGATTGCGCCTCCACCTACACTCGCCCGTCCGCCTTCATTCTTGCCATCACGCCTTCTTCAGCGCTCCCCACGTTGGAGTCCCCCATCAGCAGGACCCTTCTGCGTGCGAACCGTTCGCCGCCAGCCTATGTCCGTTAACCCTCTCTTCGCGCCCGCTGGCGCCCCTGTGGCTGCAGCGTCGCTTCACTCGGGGCGTGTTGCGCGGCTTCGCTATAACTATGCCTATTCACCGGCGGCGAGCCGACGACCACTTGCTCTGCCTCCCTGCCTCCCACTTCGCCTGTACGGTCTACCTTACTTTCTGAGCTTTTGCCACCGGTTAGATGTCCTGACCCGTCATTCTCCGCTGCCCGCGTCTCAAGTGCATCGAGCTGCCTTTCCAGTTCGGCGCTCCTTTCCCTCTCTTCCCCAAGCTCGGCCACGGTCCTCTTACTAAATGCGTGGCCTGGGCCGCTTCTACCTTGACTAAATCGTTGACTTTCGCCTGCAGTGCTATCCGCGTCTCCCGCTACTCCCTCAGGTCTGCTTTAAGCTCTTCGGACTTGGCCGCCCAGGTCCCTTCCAGTTTTTGGACTGCTTCCGTGACACCCTCGCACCGCCTGCATGTGAAGCTAGACCCCTCCGCGTCTGCTAAACTCTGGAATCTAGTCTCGTTGAGGAAGCACCAGCGCAGGCACTCGTCGCACTGCGCTTTCTCCCCGTCCCCCAGGGCCTTCCCGTCATTCGGTTTCATCGCTAGGCTTACGTCCCTAGGCCCAACGAGCAAGTCCGGCAAATCACCCGAGCAAAGCCAACCTCGACCGCTATCCTAAACAAAAATAAAAAAATAAGCGCTCCCTACCCCATGTAAGAATAACTTCGAAGAGCTAGCTGAGAGAATTAAATAAGCCTATGAAATAGGCCCCGCCTACCACCTAGGCCTGACGGGGAAGCCGCCAGACCCAGACAAAGCCTGTACGTTTACTACTCTCATCAAAAATTCAAAAATTGCACACCTACTCAATGCAAAATAATACACTTGCTATTAAAAAGAAAATAGTACTTAGCTACGAATGAATCCTCTGCGAAGCAGCTCCATCCTTTTGCTGCCGGAAGGCGGTGACCTAAGTCTGTGCCAGGGCAGGCTTTTCAGACGCCATTTTTCCCATAGGCGAAAACAGTTTCTCATTTTTGTCTTAAAAGACAGGCGACTAATCGTGCCAAGTGTTACACTAAATGAAGTAGACAACAAAATGCGATCATTCTGCAAAATTTGAGCCAGAACAGCGCAGCGGTGAGTGCAAAATCTTTTTTTTAACACATGCAGCCAAATATTCAGGACCCTGTACTTCCTGTTACGTTGTCTCCCGCGCGTGATTTTTCGCTCTTTGTAAGTAGCGCTCAAAACTTCGCAGCGTCCTTTCACTGACACTGTCTCAAATTTTTTTAAACGTTCTCGATAAGTACATGGACATCTAACTCTGCTCCCAGCGACTCCCAGAAAACTCTTACTTCTTTTGGGGAAAAGCAAAAATGAAAGATCTGTTAGCCCATGTGCATCTATGCCACGCCAAATAATTACGCAAAAGAGGCATAGTTCAAAGCAAACAGACGACTTTGAAGCTTGCATTTCTTGTGGGATAGCTTTCAACTTTCAACATTATTCATTCTTCTAGTACGCACTAGAAACGTCCTTCTGGGCTAAAAGCTGCCATAAGCAGCTTGATTGGATCCAAGAGACGTTGCTGTGCATGGCATGGCGATAACATAGAGTACTTTATAACATCAAACAAAAGCAAATGTAACATTTTCAGATATAAGGCTATTGACAGGATAATTGTTTTGCGATACAGAAACAAACAACATTCAAAATATTATATAAGATTAAGAAAAAAGAACCACCAAAGGGCGCCACACAATTAGAATCATTATACATGAAATATAGATGTTTACATGGGAACAAAACACATATTCGATTCCCTGCAAGAACTCTACTTTTTCAAAGTAAAACTTATGTAAAACGCGATATTTGTAATACCAGTCTACCCATATAACTTAGTATTTCTCTGACAAAGTTTTTGTCGTCGATAGGGGATCGGTACTGGCAATGTGCCGGAGGAGCGTCTTTTGTAATTTATTTATTTATTATTACCTCAAAGGCCCCAACGTGGGGTATTACATGAGAGATGGGTAACCACTTCAGTGGAATATGGACTCAATGGCGGCCTTGAAATGATGTGGATTGGAGTGGTGCACGGCGTCGGCGGGAAGGTCATTCCAGTCCCGGGCAGTCTTCACAAAGAAAGAATGTAGGTGCGCAGTGGTCCGGGCAGGCGGAGGATACACGGATTTTTCATGACATAATCGGCAAGACTGACGGTGTGCTGGAATGATGGCTGAAGGACTAGGAGCAGAATGATGAAATTTGTGATAAAGATACAGTCTGAAGACATGACGCCTTATATCTAGATTGGAAATTCCTGCTTTTAATTTTAGCTGAGAGACACTAGTATGGTAAGAATAATCAGAATAAATAAAGCGAGCTGCACGATTCTGAACTGCTTCTAGAGTGTTAGAAAGGGTGGTTTTGTGTGGGTCCCAAACAGAGCATGCGTATTCTAGCTTAGGTCTGACAAAAGTTAGATAAGTTAGTATCTTTAAGGATGGTGGTACGAAGCGCAAGTTGCGGCGGAAGTAACCAAGTGTGCGATTGGCTTCGTTGGTGATGTTCGTATTATGAGAGGACCAAGAAAGGTTATTTGAGAGAGTGAGGCCAAGGTACTTGCATGATTCCACTGATGAGATTTCCGAGTTGCAAAGAACGTACTTAGGAGTATGGTGAAGCTTCCGTCGATGAAAAGGTAGTAGTAAAGTCTTTGTAGTGTTCAGTGACATTAGCCACATGCTGCACCAAGAGGTAACTTTGTCTAGATCATCTTGCAATGCGTGGTTGTCGGTATCAGCTAGGATTGGGCGATAAATGACACAATCGTCAGCAAAAAGGTGTATGTTAGATGAAAGATTAGCCGGTAAATCATTAATATATATAAGGAATAGGAGGGCCCCGAGAACTGTGCCCTGGGGTACACCGGAGAGAACAGGGCTCTTAGAGGAGGAGTGGTTGTTGGCATACACAAACTGTTGTCTGTTAGTTAAGAAATTTCGGATCCAGTTCAAGACAAGGGGATTAAGGTGCAAGCGAGAAAGTTGTAGGAGAAGTCGTTGATGCGGAACTTTGTCAAAGGCCTTTTCGAAATCTAAAAAGAGGGCATCAACTGGGATATTTTGATCAAGGTTAGAGCTTATGTCATTTATAAAGAGTGCTAATTGGCTATCACAAGATAAACCTTTACGGAAGCCATACTGGTTGGGGTGGAAGAAACTGACAGATGTTAGGAATGTAGCAATGTGGGAGTAAAGCACATGTTCCATTAATTTAGAACAAACGCTAGTTAGAGAAATTGGGCGGTAGCTACTACATGATGATGAAGGACCTTTCTTTGGGACTGGGGTAACCTTACCCACTTTCCAGTCATCCGGCACCACTCCTGATGATAAAGATTGCTGAAAAATGTGACATAATATCTCGCTTGTAATATATTTAGTATTTTTTAAGACTTTAGAATTAATACCATCGATGCCAGGTGAAGATGACAGCTTTAAGGAACCAATGCATTTCCTGATTCCATCAGAACTGAAGGTGATTGCGGGCATTGTATCGTAACTGAAAAATGGGAATTCAGGAAGTTCACCTTTAGGCTCATTCGTAAACACGGAAGAGAATGCATGATTAAGCGCTTCGGCGATTTCGTGATCAGGAATAGGCCTATTTTTCTCGTCGCACAGAGCAAGTGATTGCGAACGCTTTGGATTTATAATATTCCAGAATTTTTTGGAATTATTTCGCAGGATGTTTGGTAGGGTAGTCGAAGAAAAGGAGCGTTTTGCTTGACTAGCAAGGGATAGGTACGTTTTTTCAGCGGTGTAGTATTTCTGCCATGCGCACTCAGAGTTGGAATGTCTGGCAACGTGGTAAAGCCTTTTCTTTTTATTGTTGAGACGCTTTAGTGTCGTATTGAACCAGGGTGATGAGTGCTTTTCAGTTACAGTGATAGTAGGTATGTAAGTTTTTATCAGCTCATGCATCTTATTTTTGAAAAGAAGCCAGTTAATTTCAACAGAACGTTCTAAGAAACCAGTAAAGAACGAGCTGGCAAATTCCGCTAGTTTAATATTCATATGAGTATAGTTACCTTTGTCGTAAAGCGTAATAGTTTTTCTAGTTTTAGTGAAGGCAGGGATGTCACTTTGGAATGAGGTATGTAGCACTGAATGATCGCTAAGGCCAGGTAAGTGCGTCAGTGGTGAAACATTATCAGAGTGAGAAGTGAAGATAAGGTCTAATATGTTAGAAGACTTATCATTGTGCCGCGTGGGGTTACTGACGATTTGTGTTAAGCCAAACGTAAGACACGTATTGAGAAAATCCCTTTCGACATTGTTTTTTGACGTTGTTTCAGCTATATTGGACCAATTGATGGCAGGGAAGTTGAAATCGCCGAACAGCATGATGGGTGATTGGGGATAAAGCACTGTTACGGAGTGAAGCACCTCATGGAAGTCAGCTACGAAAGAGCTGTTTGCGTCGGGTGGATGATAGCACGTACCGATAACAACGGCTGGGCGGGAAGCGTTGCTTATCACAAAGACAGTTTCTAAGGGCGTTGTTACTGGTATTTCAGCACACTGAAGACTTTCGTGTGCGCATATCAGTACGCCTCCGCCCCTTTTGTGAGATCTGTCGCGTCGAAATATAGAAAAATTTGGAAAATGTGAAAGAATTTCTGAATTATTAATGGACGGATTAAGCCAAGTTTCAGTAAGAAGGACTATGTTCGATGTCGTTGTACTGAGCAGGCTTTGGAGGGCATCAAGTTTGGGAAGAATACTGCGAATATTGGTGTAAAGAAATGAAAGGCAGTTATAGGGATGGTTATTGGGATGGTTGTTGCGACACTCGGATGCTAGGAACCCGGTGATCGAGCGACTACCTTATCGGAACTATGGTCGTATGTGTAAGTTGTATTTCCCATTAGTAATTTGTCGTGGCGTAGTTTGAAGGGTCTGTTTCGTGCTTTGGCAAACTGAACTAGGTGTCTTCTAGCAGTTAGCGTGTTAGAAGAGTAGTCTTCCGAGATCCGATATTCAGTTCCTTTTAGTTTTTTAGCGCATGACAACACGCGTTCTTTTACTTTAAAATGCGCGAATTTGACAATTATAGGCCTATTTCTGTTACTGTTAAAGCGACCTAATCTGTGTGCTCTTTCTATGTCTATATGTTCAACGGTGGTGTTTAGTTGTGTACTGCAGTGTTGAATCACTAGGGCTTCGGACGCAGCCCATGTTTCACTTTCAGTGTCCTTTAAACCAAAAAATACTAGATTTGATCTTCGCGCTCTATCTTCCGAGTCATTAAGCTTAGCCTGAATAGACGTAATCGTATTTGCGCTCTGTTCGGCGAGCGTCCTGAGCTCGTAGACCTCTTTTTTTACCGCGATAAGTGCTGAGCAGTCTTCTTCGATCTTAGTTAGTCGTTTTTTTATCTCATCAAAAGATTTGTCGCTCTGGGACAACTTTTGCTTGATCGACTTCATATCGTTTAATAATGAAGTTTGGCCAGTACGGATTTCGATAAGTGCTTCCAATATATCACTAGGTTCTTCATTGCCGCGGGTGGTAGGTCCGGGGTTAAGCTCAATGTCACCGGATAAAATTAGTAGTTGCCGAAGAACATGAAAACAGTCGAAAAGAATAGCAAAACAACAACTTGGGTTTGGCAGCACCAATAAAGCAGCATAGCGAGTACGTCGAGACGCGAATAAGGAATAGTTATAGTTTACCTGCGTGACAAATAAGCGTCGAAGGTTAGCGTTTGTCGCCATGGCTGTGGTGCTGCCAAACCCATGAAAGTAATGTAATTATTTTATTCATGTTTGTGTTGTAGGCTCCCATACTAAAGTACAATAATTAAATTGGGAGGTAAACAATGCATGATAAACTTGTAACTTGGTTTTTACCGGCACGAGAGCTCTACAGCGAGCCAGGACCCCGACAACTGCGGAAAATTTACTGCGAAGTTGATTAAAATGAACATCCCCATTTAGATGACGGGAAAAAGTAATGCCAAGTATTTCATGTTGGATAACTAGCTCAATATTGTTATCTAAATACGTTATTGAATGTTGCAGTTCAAAAAAAAATATTTCTTGCTCTAAAAAGAACAGCTTTCGTCTTAGCAGGATTAATTCTGATTCCATTTAACTGTGACCACTCAGACAGATTACGTAGCAGTGCATTACACCTAATAATTAGTTCGTTCGCATCCTTTCTAGTAAAGACTAAAGTGATATCATCTGCATATATTAAGAAATCAACTCTAGCATCAATATTTTCTAAATCATTAACGTACAAGTTAAATAATAGTGGGCCCAAAACACTTCCTTGTGGCACCCCGTTTTTAATTGACAAGAAAGAAGATTGGTCATTATTGATACATACGCATTGAGTCCTATTTTTCAAATATGACCTCATCAAGACGAGGGGACCGCCGCGAACTCTATACATAGAAAGTTTAGATATAAGAATGTCATGATTGAGGCGATAAAACACCTTGCTGATGTCAATGAAAATCCCGAGGGCGAAATTCCCATCGTCTATAGCCAACACAATATTTTCTTTCAAGGATAAAAGAGCTCTTTCTGTAGATATTCCCTTTTTAAAGCCAAATTGCGAATTTGTTATAACGTCGTGTTTGTCTAGAAATATTGTTAGGCGTGTAAAAATAATTTTTTCTATTGCTTTGGAAAAAATTGGTAGTCTGAACGGAAAATGCGCAATGTAAATGCGCACAAATGCTTCAAGAAACTCGTTATATTCTTCGTTTACGTTCTTGTTTTTTTTTTCTTAACACGAAATTCCAGTCGTGTGTGATTACAGCCTGACTAAATAAATCCAGTGCGTCATTGGAAATGTGTTGATAAGTAATGCGTAGTGTTGTTTGTTACTCATAGAATACACTACAAAAACTGGACAATGATCACTAATATCATTGGAAATTGTACCCATAGTACATACAGGTGTATCTATATTTATGATGACAAAGTCGAGGGCAGATGAAGTAGAAAGAGTAACCCTGGTTGGTGGAGTAATCAGATTAGTAGAGCCAGATGAAAGTAGTAGGCTTAGTAGGCTTATTAGTAGGCGCCGGTCCTGTCGTTTGTGTTCTTCTCCCTAAGTCCTGGTCTTCTGCGCCTTGCCTTTACTACTTCAAGCATGAACCAACTAGCCCAAGCAAGAGTTTTACTTATTATAACGTGTACATACTTATTATCCTCCAAAATATTTATGTGGAAATCACCTCCACAGACAAAATAAACATTTTGAACTCAGCAGAATTCTAAAAGTTTACTCAAACAACCTAAAAAAATTATCGATACTGCCATTCGGAGGGCGGTATATTACTGACAACACCTTCTTGGAGTTTTTGACAGTTAGCATTTCGCAGTCATGATTTATGAATGAAAATTCTGGCACCATTTCATAATAACAATTATTTTTGGCATAAAGAGCGATCCGCCTCCTCGCCTAAGTTCAGCGAATTCTAGCGATATGAAAAAAAAAACACGAAACGTACGTATATTTACGAACTCCATGACAAGACGACAGCAAGCGGCGTCGGGGCAATGGGCCAAATGCTACGGCAATAGGGCATGCAGTTCGAATGCGATTCTCAAGCCCCATAACGACTTAGTTGTTGTGGAATAAGAGACGGAGCACTTTGAACTTAGGAAAAACGACAGACGTCCTTTCGCTTCGAGCGCATCAAGAAGACTGCTTTATTTTTCACTAGAAGGTATGGGAAATGGGAGAGAGTAGTGAGAAGGAGAAAGTCACAAAACACCATGCCGCACAAACATTCTTGCACCACGTACGTGCGAAAAGCCATCGCCACAGGCCGGGCTGGCAGCGTCATGAGCCTCCGGGACATGAACGCCTGAGTGCAGAGGGGCTGTGCGGGGGCCCAAGGACCCGCGTGTCCGCAACTCCCCTGTGTGCAATAAAGTTATCACCACCATCTCCACACTTGGAACGCACCACCGAAGCACCGCACCGCCGGTTCGTTTGTATACGTCGCGCCCGCCAGTAAGGCACGTAGTTCGAGGGGTATCAAGTGTCCGGCGCCTCTGAGAAGAAGTTCTCCTTGCCACTTCGTCGGTGGCCCGCAGCGCGGGATATAGCAACTGTCTGGCGCCGCTGGGGCGGGGGACCCTGGCTCCAGAATGGAGGATATACAACAACCTCCCCCGGATGAGCGAACTATTATTGAGCTCATTGCTCTACAATCTCCAAGGGATACAGCAGCTGTATCGGTCGCTTCACCTCAGTTCCCCCACTTAATACCAGTTTGCAGGACCGCACCCTGCCGTCTCTACCCTTAAATGTTTCCTTAATTCTGGCGGTCTTCCACATGTGGCGTTTCAAGCGGTCATCCCTCAGGAGCACCAATGCGCCTTTCTTCAGATCACTCGATGTCGTTGGTCGGCACATATGTGCCGATCTGAGCTCCAATAAGTACTCTTTCCGCCACCGTCTCCAGAAACTGTCGGCCATGGCAGTCCGGTACTTCCAGCGTCGTGAGAGATGCATGCCACCGCCAGGAATTTCGTCCGGCAGCAGGTGTGGAGGAAGGGTCGTCAACCTTCTTCCGACAAGGAAATGAGCCGGTGACAGTGGTTCTGGCTCTTGAGCATCATCATATATGAAAGTCAAAGGGCGTGAGTTGATCACGGCCTCCACCTCATAAAGAACGGTGGTCAGTTCTTCGAAACTCAAGCTGCTCCGACCTAACACCTTTCGCAATGCTACATTCACAGATCGCACCATCCGCTCCCAGAATCCACCCCACCAAGCTGCCCGTTCAACAATAAACTTCCATCTGATCTGGTTTCCGGCGAAGTATGACTGCAATTCCTCGACTTGCAAAAGCCTGAATATTGCTTTTAGATCCCTGGCTGCACGCTTGAATGTGAGCGCGTTGTCCGAATACACCGTCGAGCAAATTCCACGGCGTGCCACAAAGCGTTTAAAGGCCAAGAGGAAGGCTGTAGCCGACAGGTCGCTGACGAGCTCAAGGTGGACGGCACGTGTCACAGCACAGGTGAAAATAGCGATGTAGCATTTTTTGCTGTCGCGTGACTGTTGACAAATCAAGGGCCCTGCAAAATCGATGCCAACGATGTCGAACGGGTTTCCCTTTTTCACTCTGTCAGCTGGAAGTGGTGCTACTGGTTCCGTAGCGGGAGGGCAACTTTGCCTGTGACAGACGAGGCACTGCTTGATAATTTTCTTTACGGCCTGACGTCCTCGAATAATCCAATACGATTCTCGCAGCTGTGCTAGAGTATCGCGTACGCCCGCGTGCAGCATTCTCAAATGTTCCTTCCGTATGAGCAGTGACGTGAGGGGGTGCTTGCCAGGGAGAACGATGGGATGCTTAGTCTCTTCATTGTTATCACTGAATTGCAAGCGTCCACCAACTCGCATGAGGCCCTCTTTGTCCAAGTACGGGTTGAAAGGCAAAACAGGAGAGCTCTTGTGCAGCGGTCTTTGATTCTTCAGGTTTGAAATGTCGTCGCTGAACGCATCTTCTTGAGCTTTAGCCAACCAGTATCTTTCGGCGCTGATTACTTCCTCAGCTCGTAATGGGCCGGTCGTCCTTCCGTCTTTGTTGTGGCAGTTGTCGACAAAGCGGCGGACCCACGCGGTTACTCGCACGACTCTGCTGAATGAACTATAATTCTCAACATTGAAAATTGCCATGGATGACGATGATACTACGGGCATCACCGTCACCTTTCGCTCTTCCATTTGGCACTCCCCAACCTTCGAGCTCGGCTCACTTATCGTTGGCCAACACGTGTCATCCTCCTGAAGCCAACGGGGTCCTTTCCACCACAGTTCGCTTTCACGCAGGGCCGATGGGAGAATGCCGCGGGTGATTAGGTCAGCGGGGTTATCTGAGCCTGGGCAGTGTCTCCAATCCCTGGGATCTGTCAGCGCCTGCAACTCTGAGACTCGATTTGCCACGAAGGGCTTCCATCTGGCAGCGTTTCCCTTGATCCAGTACATAGCTACTGTAGAGTCAGTCCAGAGAATGGTAGCAACGTTCTTCAGATCCAAGGCCTTGGCAACGTAGTGGCATAGTCGCGCGCCAATAAGGGCTCCCATCAGCTCCAATCGGGGTAGCGAGAGGCGTTTCAAAGGGGCCACTCTTGATTTAGCCATGACCAAGCTGACATTTGTTAGTCCGAACGGAGACTTGGTCACGATATATGCGACAGCACCATAGGCCTTCGGGCTTGCGTCACAGAAAACATGCACCACTTTCTCCGTAAGATCGTTTCTAAAGTCTGCCGCTAGCAGTCTTGGAATAGACACTCCTTCAATGCATGGAAGCTCCCTACACCAGCAGTCCCACTCTGGTTGCAATGTTTCGGGCAAGGGATCGTCCCAACCAATTCCCAACTCCCACAACTTCTGGAACATTACCTTTACGCATAATGTTGTGGGAGCAATAAATCCAAAAGGGTCGAAAATTCTTACCGAGACCTGCAGCACAAATCTCTTGTTGTCAGCTCTTGCGGAGAGGAAGTCGATAAGTGAAGTTAGGTTGTATTCAAAGTGGTCAGTCTGAGCATTCCAACCCACTCCCAATACCTTTGTAGCTGCAGCATGTCCAGCATCACCGTTCCTTCTCTCCACATTGCTATTCTCTAAGAAGTTGACGAGATCGCGGTCATTCGACATCCACTTGTGTAGCCGCATCCCTGCTTGAGACAATATATCTTTGGATTCCTGGCACAAGACTTTACCCTTGTCAAGGCTGTCAACACCAGTTACAAGGTCGTCCACGTAAAGATGCTTGCGCAGAATACCTGCAGTTTCAGCATACCGTTCCGGCAGGCCCTCAAGATGATGTTGCAACGTTGCAGCCAAGAGAAATGGGCTCGACGTGACACCGAACGGCACGCGAGTCATGCGATAGGTCACCACAGCTGGAAGCTCTTCCCCTTTCTTTGGCGTCATAGCGTACCAGAGAAACTGCACAGCGTTCCGATCGCGCTCTGAGAGTGATATTTGGAGAAAGGCCTTTTCAATATCCGCAACGATGGCAATGTTGTAAGTGCGGAAATTGATCAGCAGATCAATGAGCTCTGGGTTTAGGTTTGGGCCACTTTCCAAAACATTGTTCAGTGAGAGGCGATTTTTGGCACTTGATGATGCATCGAATACTACCGTCAGTTTTGTCGTCTGGCTTTCGCGACGAACAACTGCTTGATGTGGCATATAGTACACCGGACCTTCCGACGTGCCGTAATCCTTGCTGGCTGGCTCTGCATAGCCCTTTTCTATGTAGTCTCTTATGCAGGCGTCGTATTCCCTAATCAACGAATCTCCTTCCAAGAGGCGCTTTGTCTGTGCTTTAAGACGCCTTGCAGCGCACTCGTAGTTGTCGCCAAGCTCGTAAACCATCGAATTCCAAGGGAACGACACCTCATAACGGCCATTCTCAAAGTTGACGGTTTCTTTATAGTGCTGAAGGACTGCGTCCTCGTGACGAACTGGCTCATGTTCCTTGATACCGATGTGCTCGAGCTCCCAGAAAGACTTTAGCTGTGCTGATATTTCCTTGTAAATTTGTTCACTCACTCCTATCCGCATCACGCCAGCAGCCGAGGAGCAGACTCCTGTTGACTTCCTTGTGCCGACCTGGCCCTGGACTGTCCATCCGAATACAGTCTCCACTGCCATCAATTTGGAGCTGAGACGCTTAGTGGATCCCGTGACAATTTCCCAGTAATGATCAGCGCCAATCAAAAGGTCAATATTTTCCCTTTCGCCGCCCTGTGAGGCGTCTGCGACTTGGAAGTGAAATTTTGAAAGTTCAAGTAGAACAGAATTTGATGGAGCAGCCACAGCTCCACTCGACGCGTTTTTGTGCGCGTTATGGCTGATTGCTCACCAAATGCAAATATTTTAAGTTCCTCTTCTCCCAGCACTTTTAACTGCAGCTTTTCGGATAGGTTGCGATGGATGAAGGTTCGCTGACTGCCACCGTCCAAGAGAAGCCTGACAACTGTGCGTTCATGTGGACCCTCTGTCCAAGCTCGCGCTGTCTGTAGGAGAAACTGCTGCTCTCCTGTGCACATCAAGTCATCTCCCGTGCCTAATGAGGACTTCAACACCGTGGCTTGCTCATTCACCGGTGACGAAGATGCATCCCTTTCATCGGTGTTGCGGCGTCTCCTAAAGTCAGGGTCGCACATTGTAGTTAAATGTCTGCCCTTGCAATGCGCACACCTGAGCCACTTAGCTTTACGGCATTCTCTTGCCTCGTGCCCTTTTGTTGTACACCGGAAACATCGATTGTCACGCTTCAGCACTTCTCTCTTATCCGCCACAGACATCTTTGCGTTGCAGTTGCCGGTCTCATGGCCGTTCGAATTACAAAATAGACATCCTGTGCTGTCCTTGATCGTGGTGTGCAGTGCCGCTGCAGTAGGCATGTTCGCCGCTTTAGTGTTGCTGTTGCGCCTTTCCTTTACCAATTCGGCACTGCTGTCTCTCGGAGCTTCGGCCCGCTGTATGATCTCCCTCGTCGCGACCTCTTTTCTCAAAAAACGCAGGAACTCCTCCAGCTCACTTCCCTCGTTCGTAGCCTCGCTTTTTCTTTGGTATTCCAGACGAAGGTCGGCAGGCACCGCTTTCTTTATTACGGTCAGTAACAAAGTTCCGTAAGTGCCAACACTCACGCCTAAAGAAGTGAGGCTGCGTACACCTGTCTCTACTTCGTCGACGAGGCTGCGCAGTTGTCCGAGATTCCGTGAGTCACGCACTGGCTTGATGTTAAGCAGCCGTGACATGTGATCTTCTATAATAACTTCCTTTCTGCCGAACCTCTCCTTTAATAGCGAGAGAGCGACATCATAGTTGCCCTCCGACAAGTCAAGTCCTGCTACCGCAGCCGCCGCCTTTCCTGTCAAGTAGCTGTTGAGGTACTTGAATTTGTCTACGTTTGAGAGATTCTGGTTAGCGTTGATAGTCGACTCAAACTGACTCCAGAACCCTTGCCACTCTCGAAGCTCTCCGTTGAATTTGTTGATTTCGAGCTTTGGCAGCTTTACGGTGGGGCGTATCTGTGAATCGTTTGCGCTAGATTCTCTTTGATCTGAGGAGTTAAGTGTGCGATCTGATGAAACATTTGTGCAGCTTAAGTAGCGTAGCATGCGTTGTACCTTTGTTTTCGCCACGCTGATCTTTTCTCTGTACATTTCGGAGCATGCAATTTCCTCTTCGAAAGCTTCATCTTCAACGCCTTTTTCTATCTCCCGATCTAGCTCTTTCAGTGAGTCCTCTTTAAGAGTAAGAAGATTTAGCTTTTCTTCCAGCTCACCGATTGATGCGCTGTCGTCCATGGTGGATACTTCATTGATCAGCTTGGTTGTAGATGATCGCGCCACGGCCCTTTTTCGCTTGACTCTGTCGATGTCCATCTTTTGAAGTCCCTATTCCCGGGTTTCGGCACCAAAAAATGTTGTGGAATAAGAGACGGAGCACTTTGAACTTAAGGAAAAACGACAGACGTCCTTTCGCTTCGAGCGCATCAAGAAGACTGCTTTATTTTTCACTAGAAGGTATGGGAAATGGGAGAGAGTAGTGAGAAGGAGAAAGTCACAAAACACCATGCCACACGAACATTCTTGCACCACGTACGTGCGAAAAGCCATCGCCACAGGCCGGGCTGGCAGCGTCATGAGCCTCCGGGATATGAACGCCTGAGTGCAGAGGGGCTGTGCGGGGGCCCAAGGACCCGCGTGTCCGCAACTCCCCTGTGTGCAATAAAGTTATCACCACCATCTCCACACTTGGAACGCACCACCGAAGCACCGCACCGCCGGTTCGTTTGTATACGTCGCGCCCGCCAGTAAGGCACGTAGTTCGAGGGGTATCAAGTGTCCGGCGCCTCTGAGAAGAAGTTCTCCTTGCCACTTCGTCGGTGGCCCGCAGCGCGGGGTTTAGCAACTGTCTGGCGCCGCTGGGGCGGGGGACCCTGGCTCCAGAATGGAGGATATACAACATTAGTCTTCGCAAACCGGGAATGGCGCGTAATTATTATTTACCATAAAGCCGGCGTATGCTCGTATATTCTGCTTACTTCGCACCGCGCTCCGAATAGATTGAATAATGACGTCGTGGCCACCGCGATTCACAGTTCTTTTTCAGCAGCTATAGCTGTAGCTTGGAGAACTCTTTCTCTTCATTAAGATTCGTACAACAAAGACCACAGGATGTGTCTTAAACAATGAACATTGTCCAAATATTTTTTTCGAAAAAAAGGGGGGGAATGAAAGAAAGAAGCAACGAGAGACCGTCGGATTTAAAAGTGAAAAATTGTCAGTTACGGGGTTCGCGCAACCTCAGAGCGAGCCTATTCAAACACCAGTGTATATTGATGCTTGCGGGAGGCCGCTGTACATGAAGCAGCGCAGAGAAGGTGCGAAGGTGAATCGCTGTGTCCCAACCCAGCGCCGGAACAAAAGGTGCACGCTCCGAAAGCAGAAAGGAGCCGCGCGGAAGGCGGAGCGAGCCTGACGTATAGAAATTTTCCAGCAGCGCGAGAGTAGCTCGCTGAGCTGCCATGCCTCGGGGAATACTCAAAAATAAGCACGATATACCCAGGGGGTTGCGGCCGGCCGCTGAAAGAACAGGCGGTGACGACCGCAGTTTTTGTACGAATGCGCAGAATAAGATTTCGCTTTCTTGTCCCATACTCAGAAAAAGGAACGCTGTTATTTTCTAACAGGCGCCAACCTGTAGCAAAGAAAGCTGAGAAGTGATTGGGAAGAGGCAGAGAGGTTAACCGGGCCGAGCCCGGTTATGCCATGTCTCCCGTTACGTGTGCCGTTGGCTTATATATATAGTAGACGAAATTCCGCTTGGATGTGGAAGGGTTCATATCGGACAAACAGACCGTTGGATGAACGATCGAGCAAGGGGAAGAAGAAGAACAACACTTTATTGGTAGAAAGAACTTCGTTGACCCTAAGACGGAGTAACGCCGTGTGGTCGGGCCCCTATTCCAAGGCACCGCTGGCCCTCGCCATCCTTTCTGCCCTCCGGACGAGCCTGCGCCCCCGAGGGCGGAGCCGGATAGCGATGCCTCCCACCTCGCTCTCGTATTATTATCTTCTTGTTCTTCTGTGTGAGCTGTGCGCTCCAATGGGATGTGGTAGAGCGCTGGTGTGCTCCCACACCACGGGCATATGTCCTTGTATGCTGTTGGGTAGTATATGTGCAGTTTATGTAGGTTTATGTATGTGTCCGTTTGGAGCCTGCGTAACGTCGCTGAGTCCGCGGCTGAAAGGTTCCTATGCGGGGCTGGGTAGAGCCTTCTGAATTCCCAGTGTTGCAAGATCGCTTTATAACTTGGATCGAGGGGTGTCGGGTCCTCCACCATGTTGCCATGGGCAGCTCCGCAATTAGCGAAACCTCGAGCCGCCTCATCTGCATGGAGGTTCCCAGTAACACCCTCGTGTCCCGGGGCCCATGTGATCGTTTGGATATACCTGATGTCAAGGTCTCTGTTGATTTCGGTAAGTATCCGGCGTGCCCTCGCGCCGATTTGTCCCCTCTGATAGTTCCTACATGCGGCCTGAGAATCTGTGACTATTGTTAGTGGAGCATTGCGCTCTATGCCTTCTCTTATAGCTTAGGCGATGGCTATGCTATCTCTTCGGCTTCTAAAATGGTTGCTCAGGAAACCGAAGCACAGGCCGTGATTTTCCCTTTACTGTTTACGACAACTGCCAACATGTTCTTTGCGTTGGCCCGATATGGTGAAGCATCCGTTAATCGTGCAGTGTCCAAGTATTTTGTTGTTTTGTCTATGTATTCTGCTCTAGCTTTTCTCCTTCCTGCGTGTAATGTCGGATCCATGTTTTGTGGTATTGGTGATACCCCATACAAAGCTCTAATCTGGCAGGGTAGACCTTTGGCGTTTTGGTATATTTGAATGCATTCTCCAAGGCCGATTCTTTGAAGAAGAGCTCTGCCGACTGTCGTTTGCTCAATCGACTCCTCTGCGCTATGAGTTGGGCTTCAGCCAGCTCATGAAATGTATTGTGGAGGCCGAGGGCTAGAAGCTTCTCATTTGAAGTGTTGCTTGGCAACCTCAAGGCTGTCTTATATGCCATCCTTATTATTTTATCAGCCTTTTCTTCTTCCTCCCTGTTCATGGTATGGTAAGGTAGGGAGTACATTAGTCTGCTAACTACCAGGCTTTTCACCAGTCTGATGGTGTCTTGTTCCCCCATTCCTGGCCGATTATGAGCCACACGGGCTATCATCCGGTTAATTTGTTGCGTTGTTTTTCTGATCATGCTTAAACTGTGTAAAGATTTGACATTAGATTACAGCCACATCCCCAACACTCTTACTATTGACCTCTCAGGAATAATTTTCCCTTCTAGCCTGATATCGAGTTTGAGTCTCGGGTCAGTTATTTGTGTTTTGGTTTTTGTGAGGCGAATGAGTTCTGATTTCTCCGCAGAGCACTGCAGTCCTCTTTGTTGCGTATAGTTTTCTATTATATTGGCTACGTGAGCAGTTTATCAAGAATAAGCCGCTTGTCGCATTTACCGGCACATTTTGTCGGGCCTGTGCTTGGGGTTCATTGAAAATCAACCGAATGCTGGGAAGAGTGGAGACGCGCTTGCGCGCGAGCTCAAGCTTTTGAAATGAGACAGAATGAGAAATCATGTACAGGTCATACATCTGGAGTGTTCCGCAGCAATGAACAAGTGTTTTTTAGAAAGAATGCTGCGATTAGGGTTTTCGTATGTGATGCAAGACGACTAACGATGCTCCTTGCCACTTGTGCGTGGTGCGACCTGCGCACCTTCTTTATGTGTTTATATATATATATATATATATATATATATATATATATATATATATATATATATATATATATATATGTATATATATATATATATATATATATATATATATATGCTTTCTGCTCCGAGTAAACTTTAGCTAGTCAAACCTGCAAGTATTAATCAACTATAACCCCGAAGCGCCATCTATAAAAGTCTGTGCAAATCAAGAAACGCAGCAGCGTTTTGTGGCTTTGTACATCGCAGACGCACGAGGCCGCGGTCCATGTCAGTCGGTCGGTGGAATTACGCTGCAACACTACCATTGTGCTCGCATTCCAGAGTGGTTGTGGCCATCCAAGCAGTGTCTCCGGCACTGCGCTGCATGCACGCGTAGAAGTAATAGTGGCCGACACAGAGGGTTTGAAGTATAAGCGTTCTCGAGTAAACAACTCAGTATTGAACAGATAAAAGGATCACAAGTTCATTTGCTGTCTTCTACCTTAGAATAACAGGAATGTCTTTTCATTTTTTATGTGACCCTGGATGCCATACTGATTTCTACTTTCAGGATAGCTCGCCCTCTAAGTTTAGCGGAAAAATAAGGCAAACGCAAGACATAATAAAAACACAGCCAGTATATGGTCTAGTAATAAAGACATGGGCAAACTTAGTCAATAAAGAACCATGACCAGGTCACTTTAATTCAACAATATAGCGAACCACTGAGTTACAACACTCTTGCTCTGCACCCATTCACAGTTTTAGTAATTGATTTTGCCGTAAGATATACAAAAAGCCGTATATACAAGGGTAACATTTTTTTACATTTATTCAGATGTAGAAGCATGGTAAGGTATGTTATGGTTAGGGCCAGTTAGGGCCCCAAATACAAGATTCGTTACGCAAGACAGAAGAAGAAGAAAAAAAAATGACAAAACACGATACACACACCGAGTAGTGCGAAATACATCCTACATGAGTTGCAAGCATGTGATATTATATTTTCTCTTCCTTCTTTATACGCATGAACGTATTCAAAACATGACGAAGCGCTTTTTCTCACTCATCTTTTATTGTTGTAGGTGTCGTCGTCAAAGTTGACTACGAAACATATGCCGCCAGGAGCTTTCTGGCGCCATGTGCACATTTTTGACACCGAAGGAGAAGCAATCTCTTGAGACTTATTTACTTAGGTTACTTTAGTTTTGTTCCAATAATTTTTCGTTATTTTCATTACTTTAGTGTTCAGTTACTTTAAATTGGTTGCCAGCAGACCGAGCGACTAATGAATAAAAAAAATTAACCGACGATTACGATGCTCCCTAATGCGAAATTTGAGCGCAGCCCTGTACGTGCTCTCATTCCACGATATAGTGGCACTGGCGCGGACCATCTGTCTCGTGCGGCACGTTGCTAACGGAGCGAAGACTGGCGCGACTGTCTCGCTAATCGGGATATATCAAAACGTTTATTTAAAAGAAAAAAAAATGCAGAAAGCGAGTGGGTGGAGCCCCTAGTCCAGGGCCCCACTGGCTTGAGCGGTCCGCCGTGCTTGGTCGAGAAGCGCTAGTTGCATCTCCCGATCCTCGCTGGCGAGCCAAGTCTCCCACTGCTCCCTTCCGGAAAGTTTGCCGGCTATTTTTGGTGTATTAATTTTGGGTGGCCTGTTCTGGCAGTCCCACGTAATGTGGGCGAGAGTTGGCCGGCCTCCGCACCAAGGACAGCGAGCGCTGTACAGCGTTGGGTGAATGGCATTTTTCAAATAAAGATTTGGAAATGTGTGCGTCTGTATTCGGCGCCAGTCATAAGAGTCCTGCCTGGATAGGTCAGGGTGTGGTGGACTGTACTTTCTTCGCTCGCGCCGCTGGTGCTCAAGGATGTCTCGTGGTAAAAAGGGGTTTTCGTCAGAGTGGTCGGCCGCTCGGTTGTCAAAAGCACGAGCTGCGCCGTCCGCTCTCTCATTGCCCTCGAGTCCTGCGTGACCCGGGCACCAGATGATCATGTGTTTCTGCGTTAGGTTGGATCCTAATAGGTGAGTGGTGCTGTGTGGTAGCCTCCCGGTGAGGAATAGTCTACATGCGATTTGCGAATCTGTAAGAGTTATCGACGATTGTCCCAGAGCGTCCTTAGTTTTAATAGCTAGCGCGATGGCTGAAGCTTCTGCGGTATTCACAGATGCAACTCTAGCCGTGGCACAAGTCACAAGCCCTTGATTTGCGGCCGCTCCTACCACTGCGAGGGCGTATTTGTATGCACCACATCGAGCGACATCTGTGTAGACTGTATCCGGGTTTCCATCGAATTGCTGCATTAACTTTCGAGCTCGAGCATTTCTACGTCCCTGGTGGTATTTTGGACTCATGTTCTTAGGGATTGGGGCTACTATGATCCTTTCACGAAGGACTCTGGTCAGAGATTCGAGTTCTTCTCCCGCATACTGTGGATGAGTAGGGTAACCCACGCGGCAAAGTAATTTTCTGCCAGAGGTGGTTAAGCTAAGCCGCTCCCGTTGAGATATGAGCGTCGCTGCCCGTAGCTCCTCGTAGTTATTGTGAATCCCGAGGGCCAGCAGGCGTTCAGTAGAGGTTCCCTGTGGTAGGCCGAGAGCCGCTTTGTACGACGTTCTAATCAACGCATCTAGGGCCTTTAGTTCTGTTTTCGTGGGGTCCTGGAAAGGGAGGCTATATGTGAGACGACTTAGCACAAAAGCCTGAACGAGCCGGATCGTCTCTGTTTCCTTGAAACCTTTCGGTGATAAGTTACTCTACGGATCATACGAGAGATCTGTTTCACCGTAGTCCTAAGGGTTTTAATGGTGTGGTCTACTCGTTTGTTGCTTTGCAGCCACAGTCCGAGGATTCGCATTTTTTGGACTTCCTTTATCTGGCTGTCTCCTAGAAAGAGGTTCACCGGCTCGTGAGTTTGACGGCCTCGCCCTCGTATCCTGATAAATTCTGATTTATCGGGAGCGCAGCTCATTCCACTGCTGCGAGCGAAGGTTTCAACAACGGTCGCTGCTTCTTCCAGGATTTCTTCTTTTTGTCCTAACGAGCCGCTGGTTGCCCATAGGGTAATATCGTCTGCATATATCGCGTACCCTAGCCCAGGTATGACGTCGAGTGTTTTGGCTAAGCGTCTCATACCGATATTGAAAAGAAGGGGGGAGAGTATCGCCCCTTGCGGTGTACCTCTATTGGGCATGGGAAAAGGGTCTGAGCGCGTAGTGCCAATGCCTATTTTCGCGATGCGAGAGGTCAGGAAAGAGCGGGCGTAATCATAGATTCTTTGTCCACAACCGATGTCACTTAGCTCAGATAAGATAAGTTCATGTGAAATAGTGTCAAATGCGCTTTTTAAATCAAGAGCCAGGACGAGATGTTCCGCACCAACCGTGGTGTTGCATAGAACTTCTTCGCGAAGTAGCAGGAAAACATCTTGTGTCGACAGATGTTGGCGAAAGCCGAATATGTTAGCGGGAAATAGGTTGCGGTCTTCAATGTAAGACGTGAGACGTGTGTCCTTCTCACAGACCTTCTCAAATAATTTGCCAAGACAGGAGGTTAGTGATATCGTCCTGAGATTTTGTAGATCATGAGGTTTTCCTGCTTTCGGAATAAGCACGATTTTGGCCTCCTTCCACTGTTGTGGAACTACGCCCCTCTCCCATATCTGTTCATTAAAATACCGGGTAAGCTGTTCTAGGTGCTCGTCGCTCAGGTTCCGGATCATAACATTTGTGAGCTGATCTGGTCCTGGAGCAGTATTTCTCTTGGCAGCTTGCGCTGCCGCCAAGAGTTCTGCCTTAGTTATCGGAGCGTCTAGCACCGCGTTTTCTTGCCCTTGGTATGGCAAGGTGCATGGGGGAGTGATTACTGCTCCTACGTACTTCTCTTTAAGCTTAGTGAGGAGGGCCTGATCTGTTCCTGAAAATTCTCCGGCAAGTTTTTGAAGAGTGCGGTTATTGGCCGTTTTTGTTTTTCCTGGTTCCATTATGCTGCGAAGTATCGCCCATGTCTTGGAGGTGTGTAACGTTTCGCGAAGTGAGTCGCAAAAGCTCGCCCAACTCGCTGTCTCTAACTGCTGTGCGTAAGCGTTTGCCCGCTCTGATATTTCAGCAATTCTGTGGCGCAATTTGCGATTAAGTCGCTGTTTTTTCCATCGTTTAGTTAGCCCCCTTCTGGCTTCCCACATATGTAGCAGATGGTTGTCAACTACCGGCGTTTCCGCTGTGAGCGCTAGCCGCTTAGATGTTGCTTTATGAGCGTCTCGAATGTGTTTTGCCCACTCTTCAGCGTTCTCAGGTGATATCTCCGGCATGGGGATTTTGCGATAATTTACCCAGTTCGTGATTACCACCTGGCCACAGGGTCGCCGAATTTTCGGGGAGCCTACCGACACACTGATAATGAAATGGTCACTGCCTAGATTCTCTCCTAGATTGGTCCAGAATACCTCGTTGACATTATTTGTGAATGTGAGATCTGGAAAGGTGTCTGCACTGACGCTGTTACCTAATCTTGTGGGGTTTTGAGGGAGAATTATGAGTTGGAGATCATATGCTTCGGTCGCTCGCTCGAGCTCTCGGCCTTTGGGGGTGTCTGTTCGGTAACCCCAGCTGGTGTGAGGAGCATTGAAGTCCCCAAGAAGCAGTAGTCTATCCCGGGTGCCGGAGTGACACATGACGTACCGAATGATGGCCTCAAAATCGGCCCTCCTTTCTTTAGGGGGGCTATACACGTTCGTGATTATTGTTTTTGCCTTGCTACGCTTCTGCGGTAGTATTGTTACAATTTGATGATTGATGCTGCTAGTCGCCAGATAATCTATACTGATTGCTATGTCCTTGAGCACCATCGTCGCGACCTTAGGGTAGTCTGGGTGGGTTATCGTGTAGTAGCCAGTCAATCTGACTGGCTTGTTACCGATCTCTTGCAAACAAATAACATCAGGTTTGACTGGCACCGTGTTAATGTATTGTTGTAGAGCTGCCGCACGTTTGTGGAAGGTGCGGCAGTTCCATTGCCAAATTTCGAGATATTCGTGATGTACTCGCGTTCTACTCGCCATGAATAGTGCTTTCGCTGTCCGAGGTCGATATGGGTCGCGGACGGCGGTTAGATTGAGCGCTGGGGCTAATACTGGCTCGCTTACGAGCCGCGCTCTTTGCACTGGCCACAGATTCATCGACGTAAGTTTTTAGGCTTTGAAATTCTGCGTACATCTGCTGCTGAAAATTTTGCATAGTTTGTAATTGATGCACAACTTGTTGGAGTGTAACTTCCACAGAATTCGGCGTCGTTATAACCTCGAGAGGCATGCCTGCTGCTTTAGTATGTGTTGTTTTGTTCGTTTCGGTACAGCGACTAGCTTTGAGGGAGGCCAACTCTCGCTTAATTTCTGCCAAGCTCTCGCGGAGGAGCTTGTTCTCGTTAACGATCTTCCGATATTCGGGATTTTCTGTTATAGGAGCAGTAGGAGAAACGACTCGTGCCCAGCTTACCGTGTTATCTTGTGGCACTTGCTTGGTCACAGTGCCGAAAGCCCCCGATTTAGGTGGTTTTGGTGATTGGTAATGAGGTGGGTTTTTGGGATTGGAGTTCTTTCGGGTCCGCGATCTTGACCTGGATCGACGGCGAGTCTCTGATACCTCCGGCGAGGAATCGGATGCGGATTCTCCATCATCGGAACTGAACCAACGTAGGCGTTGAGGTGGCTTCGTTGAGCTGTCCTTCCTGGTAGTCCGTTGAACGCCAGTCCTCGGCGTTCTTTTGCTTTGGGGTTTGAGACGCTTTTTACAACTTCGGTCTCCTGTCATGTGACCCTCCCCACAGGCTGCACACTTGGGAGCACACTCATGTCCGGCTACAGGGTCCCGTTGTCCACATATACGGCACACTGGAATGTCCGGCTGGGGACAGACGTCCGATCGGTGACCAATTTGGTGACACACTTTGCACACCTGAGTGGTAATCTTGTAGGGATAGCAAGCGCGTGGGCGACACGTTAGCGCGATTTGGAGCAGCCGCTGCAGGCAGACCTCCGCATATGCAGCCTTTCGTCTCCACGTTTGGTATCGGTCGACGCGCTCGCCGCATACCATCGGTGAACGGACGACGGCGCTAGACGGCGCGCTACTCTGACGCCATCTCATAGCGGTCGTCGCCGCAGATCCCGTCTTGCACGGCACTACGTTTTTCTCCTCGCGTTTTCGCCATATCCTCCTCCTACGCTTTCCTCTTTGCGCTCTTTCCGTAATCACCGTCTTTCATCTCCCGCTTCACTCCGCCTTCACTGTTTTATCCTTCGTGCTTGTTCGCTCGGCAACGCCGAGGGAGGACGCCGATGCGAAATGTGGGAACGGGCACCTAAGAGCTCAGCTCTAAAATTAGTTTACAGTCAATGCATATCTCCAGTTTGTGTATCTCTGGTCATGTCATTTAAGCTCATCACGTTCTCACTACATTACTATTTTGCGCGGTTAAAACAAATGGATAAAATGAAGACAGGCCAACGGGTTTGTTACCTTCGCTGCGTTCGAAAATTAATGGGCAGCATCCAAGCTGTGTGTGAGAGCAAAGAAAATAATCTGCAAGTACACTGTAGTTGCCCATAGAACAACAGATGTTGGCTTACAGCCTGCGTAAAATTTCCATACTCGTAGCTTTAAACAGCTTACGCTGCTAGAAGGCGCAAATATACTAGCGAGGAAAACGTCCTAGCGACGTTCTTTTCAGTTTTGAAGCCTTGTTCTTCTATACTTATGCCGCTCCGGTGTAACTTTATTGCCAAATGAAAGCTACCCATTCATCCACCTATTTTCTCAGGATCTCGTCATTAATAAACGGCAACAAACCCTTTTTACCCGTGCCGTGACTCGACGATTTCTTCCGCGAAATTTTTCTCTTTTTTTCAGTGTGGTTGGTAGGGGAAAATGCGGCTTGCGAGCATAATTTCAGTTTATTTTGCGTCCTTATGAAAGCGGTTCCGTATTCGTTAAGCTACACTGCACTGCGTCAAAAATGAATTCATTCATTCACTAGCCAAACAAAATAAAGAGAGACAGAGAGAAAAAGATAATAATAATGTGCTAATTTTAAAAAATGACGCATGACTATTACTGCAAGTTTTCAGAAATTCAAGGAAAGCAAAAAAAAAACTTGCTGCACATCACTCGCCATCGCGGCCCTGCGAAAGTAGAGGTCCAGTGAAGCTGTTGAAGACCAACACTACAACTGCTAATAGGTGTACGCAATGCATTATTGCTTTAGAGTAATGTTAGTTTTGGCAACACGCAGCCGCTGGTCGTATTGCCGTTTCTTTTCCCTTTGCCGCTCCTCGTATTCACACTGCTCCTCGCTAGTCTATGTCTTGCCTACCCATAGCGCTGCTGCAACAACAATTAAATCAGTTGCTAGCCTGGTTCGCAGAAGCACGGAAGGCTAACGATATTCTCATGATGGAAACAAGAAATTACGCATGAAATTTGAAGACATGGAGGCGTAAACCAGAGCAAAGAACCTTGAAATCGAGGGTTTGCCCAATCAAGGTGATCCTTCCGAAGTATTCCCGAAAATTTGCCCAGCGGTTGGGGAACCCATCACTATCACAGATATTGTTGTTTGTCACGGGATAGGAACTAAGCATCCCGATGTGAAG